>NC_087436.1:22332146-22634480 GCF_036321535.1 Camelus dromedarius
TTCCAGTTCTTACATAGTACTTTGTGTTATTCATTCATTCATTCATTTGTACATTCATTTTTTTTTTACTCTTTCATTCATTTAAAAGATAATGTTTGCGTGTCTGTGTAGCTGGCGTGCTGTTAGACACAGGGTCCAGGCTGGTGGGGGGAGGCAGACAAAAATAAAACCAACTAAGTAACAAGTTAGAAATATTAATTATCATGTATGATATGAAGTAAGAGATCTGGGAATTTTTGCAGAGAATCATGGTGTAGATTGGGTGGTTCATTGCTTTAGACAGAATGGTCAGGGGCGATCTCTCTGAGGAGATATCATCTAGATTAAGCTGTAAAGGAGGAGAATCATCCAACCAAAGGAAGGTAGGGGACAAACAAGGACAGTGTGTTGGGAGGACCAGCACCTGGACAACAGAGTCTGGGGCTGGGGGACAGACGAGATTTAAGTTAGCAAAAGCTTCTTAGACCAGGAAAAAGGATTTAAATTTTATTTTATGTGCAATTAGAAGCAATTACATGGTTCCAAGCAGGGGATTAAAGTGACCTGGCTTAGAGTTTTAAAGGTTCACGTCAGGTGCTACACAGATGCTGAATTATAGGGAATCAAAACAAAGTGTGAGGTGGTTGGAAGGTTCTGCAGTATAGTGAGAGGTGGTGTTGGACTGGGGTTAAGGCAGTGAAAATTAAGAAAAGTGCAGAGAGAGATTCAAGTGATATGTAAGGAGTAAGAATGGCAGGACTGGCTGATGCGTTGGTAGCAGTGGAGAGTGAGGGAGACCAAGTAATTAAGGTGAATTTCATTCCTGACTTGAGCAACTGAAAAGTGATGGCAACATACTGAGATGCAGAAGAAGGAGGCAAGAATAGGTTTGAGGGGAAAGCAGTTGTTTGGCCTTGAACATGGTTAAGTTCAGTGGATTAAGTCATCCAATTCAAGCCTGGAATTCATGGAGATGAATCTGGGGTGCAGAGAAAAGTCTAAAGTGGGAACAGAAGAGCAGTGTAAGCTGTCAGCCTGTGTAAATGAATAGAAACACTCAGAATAGTAGTCAGCACTTGGAGGAAAGTGACAGAAAAAAAACTTAACTAGCTTAAACAAAAAGCAATTTCTTGACTCATAAACTGGAAAAGAGCAGGAGTTGAATTATAGGCTCATCTGGTTATCTGATGTTTAAATCTTTAAATGATTATTTCAATTCTGTCTCTCTCTCCCTGTCTCTCTCTTTTTCTCCCTCCCTTCTCTCTCTCTCTCATCTCTTTCTCTACCCTGTCTTGTGGATTTTTTTTTTTTTTTTGGACTGTTCTTTCCCCTTAGTATCATTTTCCAGAAAAAGTCTGCCGGTTCAGGCTTACACGGTGTTTTCACCTTATGTCTCCTAAGAAGAAAGAAATCCTTTCCCTCTCAGCAATCACATCAGTCCCCAAAAGGACTCTCCTCAGTCCCTGCATCCTGGGAGGAGATTCTGAGGGACCCATTTGGGCCCCTCTCCACCTCTGTGGCAGGTGAAGTGGGCATTTTGAATGACAGCTTCACCACATTCTATGACATTGGAAATGATCGACTCCCAAGAGGAAAAGGCATGGGATAAAAAGGACATCCACTTCATCTGGGGAGTGAGAATACTAAAAAAAAAAAAAAAAAAGCCTGGGAGCAAACCCTCAGGATCTTTATTTAACATTAAGAAGATGGATTATATTAAAAGCAGCCTACTTTTTTTTTAAGTATAGTCAGTTTACAATGCATCAATTTCTGGTGTACAGCATAATGTGTCAGTCATACATATACATACATATATTGGTTTTCATATTCTGTTTCATTATAGGTTACTACAAGATATTGAATATAGTTCCCTGTGCTATATACAGAAGAAACATGTTTATCTGTTTTGTATATAGTAGTTAATATTTGCGAATCTTGAACTCCCAATTTATCCCTTCCCACCCCCCTACTCCCCAAGTAACCATAAATTTTTTTATTATGTCTGTGAATATATTTTTGTTTTGTAGATAAATTCATTAGTGTCTTGTTTTTTCTTTTTTAAGATTCCACATATGAGTGATGTCACACGGTATTTTTCTTTCTCTTTCTGACTTACGTCACTTAGAATGAAGATCTCCAGGTACATCCACCCGAAAGCAGGCTGCTTTTGATAAGAATTATTTTACTGTAAAATTGCATTTTATTTTGGAGTTATATGCTAAAGTAACTAGTAAGATAACAGCGAAAAGCAATTTCACTGAAATAAATACGACTCAGGAAATGACTGTAACACTACAGTGAGAGGCAAGAGGTCTAATGGTGTCTGGATTTGCCGTTAACCCTGAGTGAATCAGTTCATTGCTACTTTCCATTTTCCCCTATGTAAACTGAAGACAGCATGACTCTCTCTATGCCTTTCCCTTGTTAGCTTCATGAACAAGTGAATTCACCTGAAGGCAAGGATTTTCTGAAGCAGACATTGCCTCCAAAATATGTTTTCCTTTCAGAGGTCCCTGAGTTGCTCCTAAAGAGATGTATGGACTTGAATTGGTTTGCTTTTAAAGGGAAATAAAATAGAGGGCTAAACATCCTTTCACCTTTGCCTCATGTTTTTCAATGAGCAACATCCTGTAGGAAAATATTTGTGGTCTCTCATTACACATTGCACAAATTGTTATTCAGACAGTGACTTTTTTGATTGGTGAACGAGGACACAGCTGGATATGCATAGTTTAACCGCTATCTGTCTTCTTTTCTGATGTTTGTATACCTACAGATATGACATTCTCTTTTGGAAAATTGAATAGGAGGGGCTATTTCCCAACTCATTCCATGAGGCCAGTATTATCTTGATGTCAAAACCGGACAACAACATTACACAGAAAGAAGACTGCTGATCAATATCACTCATCAAGTGATGAAAATTTTCTAAACAAAATATTAGCAAATCAAATTTAACTAGTAGGATTTATCACAGGAATAACATGGTTTAACATTCGAAAATCAATCAGTGTAATGCATCATATTAACTAATTTAGAAAAGGAAAACTGTATGATCATCTCATGTATCATTTGACAGAGTCCAAAATTCATTCCTAAGAAATAAAACTATCGGAAAACTAGGAATACAAGGGAAATTCCTCAGCTGATAAAAAGTATCTATACAAAATCTACAGTGAACATTTTACTTAATGGTAAAAGGCTGAATTATTTTCCTCTCCAATCAGGAACAAGACAAAAATGTCTACTCTCACTATTTTTGAAAATTTTACTGACAGTTCTAGCCAGGTGAATAAAGCAAGAAAAATAAATAAAAATCACACAAATTATGAAAGAAGATGTAAAACTTTATTTGCACACAACGTGACCAACTATTAACAATCCAGTGGAATCTACGTAAAAACTAGAAGTAATGAATGAATTTAATGAGGTTGCAGAACACAAGATCAATGTACAAAAATTAATTTTATTTCAATATTTCTAGAAATCAATGTAAATGCAATAAAAGTATCATTTGCAAAGGTACACAGTTAAGTCAACTAATACAAGGATGGTTTTTACCCAGCAAATGGTGTTGGAACAATTGGATGTTCACAGGCAAAAAGTAAATCTTCATGAATACCTTAAACCTTATACAACAGTAAACTCAAAATGTAAATGTAAAACATAATACTACAAAACTTCTAGATGAAAACATAGGGGAAAATATTTTTGACTTTGGGTTAGGCAAAGAGTTCTTACATATTACATCAAAAGAACAAACCATAAAAATAAAAGAATTGATAAATTGAACTTTATTGATTAGAAAGCTTTGCTGTGTATTTAACATTATTAAGAGAAGGAAAAGCCCAGCCATGGACTGGGGGAAAATATGAGTAAAACATATATCTAATGAAGGATTTGTATCTAAAAATATAAGTAACTCTTAATACTCAACAATAAGAAAACAAACTACTCAATTTGAAAAATCATGACCAAAAGATCTGAATAGACGTCTTACCAAAGGAGATACATGGATGGCAAGTAAACACATGGAAAGATGCTCAACATTATTAGTCACTAGAGAAATACAAATAAAAACCACGGTGAGATGTCACTACAGGCCCACTAGAATGGCCAAAACTGAAAAGATTTTACTGAACCAAATGACAGGGATGAATCTTAAAATAATCATGTTAAGTGAAAAAAGCTAGACAAAATAAGACCAAATACTATATGATTACATTTATAAAAAGAAAAGAAATATGAAAATAATGCCCCCAAATAATGTAAAATTTGGAGGCAGTGAAAAGAAATTTTAAAGTAATATTTCTGTTTTGAAAGTACAAATTTTTGTTCATGTAGGCAATATTTTAGTTTAAGAAACATCTTTAAAATTGAAGTTTATTGTTTTTTAAATTAATTACTAGTTTTAAAGCTAGAGAGTAAATAAAATAATTGTTGATTTTTATTGATTATTACTGAAAATGATTTTGTTTGTTTGGATGAAGATGTATTTAAAAAATGATGTGTCCTGGTGTCAAATACACTGTCGGGATGTAGGCTCAACAGAAATGCATAATGCATACATCCATGCTCCCAAACATTTATAAGAATGCTTACAGAAATATTAGTCATAATATTCCAAAATAGTAAATAATCTAGAAAACCATCAATAATACAATTGATAAATTTCGTTATATTCATTTAATGAAATTCTATACAACAATGAAAAAAGATGAACCAGTGCTACATATAAAAATTTTGAAAATGCAGACAAAATTTTGTGTGAAAGAAGTCTAAGACACAAAAGTAATACATCATAAATGATTCAACTTATATACATTCAAATAAAGAAAAAAAAAACGAATCTATAGTGCCAGAAGTTAGAACAGTCATTACTTGGAGGAGGAGGAACAAAAGGTACCTGAAAAGGGCCATAGGGTTGACTTCTGGCATGGCGGTGATGGTCTATTTCTCGCCTGAGGTAGTAATACCATGGGTGTATTCATTTTGGGATAAGCTATCAAACTTCCTTCTTATGATCTGCACACTTTTCTAAAATATGTTATTTATTTTAAAAAAAAGCTAAAGAACAAAAGAGAATCACCCTCTACTGGGCAGCCTCTAGTTAGCTCTGAAAGTTATTCTTTAAAAGAAGAATGCTGCTAATTGAGTTCACCTTTGTAGATCATGAGCTCCAGATAGCCTGGATGGCCTAAAATCAAGATTTTTCACCATCTGTCTTTTCCTCTTTAAATGCCATTTGAGTTTCTGTATGGTCTTTTTTTTCCTCCTAAGTCGATTATTTATCTATCTATCTATGTATCTATTTAATATTTTAAATTGAAGTATAGTCAGTTTACAATGTGTCAATTTCTGGTGAGTTTCTGCATGGTCTTTGGTAACACTGAGTACTGAGTTCTGACTTAAAGGCAGGGAGTAGCTTGTTTTTTATATCAAGTACAGGCCACTGACAACTGTATATGTATCTGTTGTTAACTCTGGATGCTTTAAAATTAAGAATCTAAGAGATTTGCCATTAACTACAACTTCTGGGGCTGTGAGAGAACTGTGTTCATGCCAGAGCAGCAGCTTAGACTATAGCTGCTGAAGAAACTGCAACTCTGCCCAGATGCAAAACTCCCTCGGGCGGAGACTGAACATGGAATGAATTGGTGAAGTCTGAAATTCTCTTGGATTTGTAATTCATAAGGACAAGATACTTGGAATTTTCACTCTAAAATTCCTTTAGATTTTGGCATCTTAGCATTGTAACTTACAAGAGGATTTAGTTTGCAGATTTTAAATCTCCCTTAGAATTTAATAATGGAAATAAATTTGGGCATCTTTATTTGTTGTCATTTTATATTGGCTCCCTTTTACATTGTTCTTTATTCTTATTTTGAAATCTTATTCCATTTTGGGCAATATGGATGCATCTAATTTGGGAAATAAAATCGAGAGTGAAATATAGAGAGCTTGGAGTTATTTAGTATTCTCTTTTGACTCACTGAAGAACTCTCTGGTGGTGATAAAGCCATCCCAGAAGTATCAACAAAAGGTCTTTGACTACTTTGTGGGGTGTAGCTTTAGGAAGGTAGAAACATAACTCTAGAAGAGTTTTGGTTTTCTCCTCCAAGTTAACCACTGATGTATTGGTTGAATAGAATGGGTCACTACAGCAGCAGCTGGAGAATATTACTGTGAGTGAGGGGGGTACCTCTATTCCTCCGTGGATATAGAGGCACTTCCATTACAGCCGCATTCCTGGTGTATCTCACTCCCATACTCAGTCCACCCCAGAAAGAAGGATAATAGATCTGGCTAACAAATTTGGGAAAGAAAGTCAGCATATATAACTATACCTTCCGCTCTTCATCTTTACTTTGGGATTTTCCAGCTGTAGAAATCATGGACGTGACACAGGTTTACTGACCCTGTTGGGGAATCCAGCAGTTTTCTGGGGCCTGGGTGGGTAAGTTTGCCTAATGCTGAGTTTTAGCATCAGTGGGCTTTGTACCATGGCATCCCTGGGCCACATTCCCTTGATGACTACATTTATTCACTTGTGTATTTGTTTATTAAAATTTTTATTGAAGTGTAGTCAGATTACAGTGTTGTATTAATTTCTGGCATATAACATTGTGATTCAGTTATTCCCCTCATGTTCTCTTTCATTATGAACCACTACAAGGTATTGCATATGGTTCCCCGTGCTATACGGTAGGACCTTGGTGTTCGTCTTTTTATATATAGTAGTTTGTATCTGCAAATTCTGAATTCCCAACTTATCCTTCCACCTGGCCATAACACCCTGAACTCACCCAATTCTCGTCTGATGACTACATTTAAAATGCTGAGATTGATTTACAGTTTCAGTCCAGAAATACACAGCTGAAAAGAATATTGTTCTCACCCTTACAACAAAGGTAATACTGCATGAACTGTAAACTAATGACTTTTCTTCAACTTATCACACAGCTGAGCTTCCATTAAGACCCATATCTACTAACTCTCAGAGAAAACAAAGGTTTTAATTAATGGAAGGAAGGGAAATAAAGACTGGCACTGGTAGAAACCCACAAGGGCTAGAGAGAGGGAAAAGCAAGCAAGCAAGCAAGCTTTAGCCCTGAGGGAGGGTTAGGAGTACATGGCAGACCCAATATTACAGCAGGAAGAGGGGCAGGAGCACTTGTAAAGGTCACACACCTGAGGCCCAGGGACACATGTCCTGCTTAAAACTAAGAGACTTAATCCCATCATCACAGAGCACCCCCATTCCCTTGTCCCCAACACCAGGCTATGAAACCTGAAGTAAAAACAAAAAGTGGACTACACAGAGAAGAGGTGCAAATGGCAGACCCTTTGTGGAGTGCAGTACAGAGGTGAGACCCACAGCCAAGTGTGAAGCACCACTGAGGACATAACCCCTAGCAAATCAGCTCTCCCCCTGAACACAAGGAATCACTAAAGAACCCTGAAGCCCTGTGGGTTACAGATGATAAGTGTGACAACAAAACTCGAACCCAGCCTAATTCTGAACTAGATTAGCACAAATCCCCATAAAAGAGGCCTAGAAGAAGGAAAGGCATGCTCATCTCCATGCATAAAAACATTAGCCTTAGTATCTATTGTCCTAAAAAGCATGCTCAGCATTTAATAAATAAATACAAAATTCGAGAATAAACACATCTCCAAAGTACAGAGCACTCAGAACCAGTCTCATATGACACCAAGGTAAAAGGTCTCAGAGAAGTAATTTAAATTAACTATGACTGATAGGCTCAGTGTAAAATATACACAATATGCAAATCAGATGGGAACCTAGAGTGAGAGAAAAAACTATGTAAGAGAATCAAATGGGAATGTTGGATATTAAAAATACATCAAAATATATGAAGAATGTCCTTGAGTCTTATCAGTAGACTCAACACAGCCCAAAAAAGAATCAATGACCTTGAAGATAGATTATGAGAAATTACCTGAACTGAAAGGCAAGGAGAAAAAGAGTAGGAGAAAAAGAGTAGAAGAAAAACAAAACAAAATAAAGAACACAACAGAGATTCCAAGAGGTATGAAATAATAGCAAAAGTTCTAATATATGAGTAATAGGAAACCTTAAAAGATAATGAGAACAGGGTAGAAGAAATATTTGAAAAAGCAATAGCAGAGAATTGGCCAGAATTAATGACAAACACAAAACTATACACAAAAGAAACTCATACAATAAAGAGGAGGAAAAAAACTAGGTGCATCATATACAAACTGCTGAAGACGAATGACCAAGAGAAAATTGAAATGAAGGTATCCGCAAAAATAAAACACAGTATATCCAGGAAAGCCAGAAACTGTTCATTTTTTATTTTCTTAAAGAAGCAGCTTAGATTGCTGACTTCAGATATTTCTTCTTCTCTAAAATAAGAAATTAATATACAATGAATTGCCCTCCATTGCTTGAATTACATAGTGCATAGTTGATATGTTGAATTTTTCCGTTCATTCAGTTCAAATTTATGTCTGCCATCGGCTTTTTAATTCCTATATGCCTCATGTCTACATTACAAATATCTGACATAATCACAAGAAAAGGAGGAGGGACGAAAACAGTGTTTTGACTGTATACTGTAAGGCTAAAGAGGAAAAGAACTGTAATAAACACTGTATTCTAGTTCATAAATTGTTCTCACTTGAGTACAAGTTAGTAATTTTGAGCCTCCAGCTACACTATAGTTGAACAAATAAATAATTATTTTATAGATGATGAGAGCCGAGTTTCTCCCTGAGGAGATAGTTACAAATAAGGAAAGTAAACTCGGTGGTACTAAATTAGAATCAGAGAAATCAGTATAAATTCGTGTTTATATGTAAGTATACACATACATGTATGAAGATGTACACGTGTATGTATACACACAGATAGGTGGATTCAGAAATATAGATTTATGTATATACTTAGAAAGATATGCATGCATACATTTCTTTGCTTTATGCATTAAAAGGACCTAGAAGAAATCACACACCAGTAGCAATGAGAACACCTAGCACCTGGATACTGGTTTCTAAATTCCAATTTCTAATAAAAGGAACCAAGATTACTTGGATAAATGGTTTATTCCAGGGTAAGGGCAGAGAAAGTGCAGATGAATCTGGATCATCTTGAGGTACCAGAAAGTAAAGACAAAATAATCAAATTTTTAAAAAAGAACAAAAATTTAAAAAGAACACAATGGGAACATATCAAAAAAACACAAGGGCCAACTTGAATGAGCCCCAATGGCCACAGTTAGAACAATTAGAACCAAGGAAACAAGATTATAATCACAAAAGAAATAATGATAGTATTGGATGATAAACTGCAGAATAAAATAAGCACATGATAAAAATAAATTATTGCATCAATAAATAAATGAGGGAGAAGAGACAACTTACCCTTACAGAGAATTCCAACTGATGGATACAGAAGGAAGGACTGTAGAAAGTCACCATTATCAATTACTCTCACCATCACTAATAATGAAATATATTGATATCATGTACCTTCTGTCAGGATGCAATAATTAGAAAGGCAAGTCATCTCTCTGGTATTTCCCCTCATCCATAAACTCAGTCTTACAATGAAAAACACTCAGATAGATCCAGATTAAGGAACAGTCACAAAAAAACTAACCAGTACTTTTCAAAATTGCCAAAGTCATCAGTTACAAAGAAACACTGAGGACTGTGACAGAGGAGGGGACTAAGGATACAGGACAACTAAACACAGTTGGGACTCCGGGTGGATCCTGGACCAGAAACAGGGAAATCAAAATAAAGTCTCTGTTTTTTTCACTAGTACTGTATCAATGGTTATGTAACATGTTACCATTAGGAGGAGCTAGGTGGAAGTTTTCAAGAAATCTGTATTAACTTAACAACTCTTCTGTAAGTCTAAAATTATCTAAAAATTTAGAAAAAATTCAGTGCTTGTCTTCATCTCTGACAGCCTTACTTATTGTCTACCTCCTAATCTGTTCAGAACATAGACAGAAAAAAGGAGGTACTATATTAATTCCTTAAAATCTCCCTTAAAAATAACTCTTGTTAGAATTAATAGTTTAAAACTGTGCAATGTGATAATGAATAATAGATTAAGTGATTTTTCTACCACAATTTTATCACTCATCTTTTAAAAATTGGCAGAACCCCCTAAGAATATTGTGTATGAGAAATTTATTTGAATTGTTTCTGCATTTAGTAAATCTTTTTAGTAAATATAATTTTGAAAAGTTTTAGGTAGAGGCTGAGGCAAGAGACCAGATACAAATACCTGAGAGAAAAACTGACAGTTTAAGTATGATTTTAAAATTCTTGATGTAAAATTATGGCTTATGAAAATAATTCACTTTTCTCATAAAAAAATAAAATAAAATAAAAATATTTTGAGACATTTATTGAAATTATTATTTCTTAGAATATGTTTCTGAGGAGGAAAACTGCAAAGATATTAAATATTTTGTTCTATATCTGAGGGATGACAGTAGAAATTAGATTTTAATTCTGTTTTAAGATAAATACACATTTTTTTGCCTTTACATTTATTTCTAGACTAATATCTTTTATAGTATGGATTTTTTTTCCATTTAAAGTATCCGAGCATCCAACATGTACTGCTGAGAGGATTGTAAAAAGCTTTTCTGTATGAATTAATTCGTATTTCACAGACATTGCATATATAATAGTTTAAAATCTTTAGATCAGCTTAGACCAAATGCTGAAAATATTCTGGATAAGGGAGAAAAAAAAGCACTTAGACAAATGGAAGCAAGTGCACACATTATCTGACTTTTAATACCTTGGAACCAGAAACCAGTAAGAGACTACCAAAAAACTTTTTAAATATATTAAGATGTGTAATGAATTCTCAAGAAGACAAAAGAAGAAACTTGCCTGGAATGTGTGATTGATTTTGCTCACATATGCTTCACTATTGTGCAGAAAAAAAGATTTGAAGATGACGGAGTAAATCATCAAGAAAGCTAAAAAAGCACCTGCTGCTGTTCCATTAAATCCAGAGTCAGTGAGATGAGCAAACAGAGGTTGCTTACTTACATGATACAATTTTAACTACCTAGAAAGCTCAGCATGGACTTCTGTATAAATTTTAATGCATTATAGGCATTCAATAACTGCTTAATGAGTTGAACTGACCTTTGATCAGAGAAGGCTATGCTGGCGCTGAGGTATCGAATAAAATATATTTCTTCTTAAATGGAATAAAGGCAACAAAACAACTACAACTATTAAAATACAAAATTTAATTGAGTAAATTTTAAAGATCTTATTAGATTTTCTCAATGATTCATGAATCAGGCGGTAGCCAGCCTAGCAGGTAGAAAGATGTTGTGAGGAGCTGTACAAAATGAAAGGCCTATAGACAGAAGGGAGCAGGAACAAGGAAGCTATTCTAGGCAAAAAGTAGGCTGGTTATAGTAAGATGAGGTTCCTTTAGGAGATGGCAGGTTTCTATCAGACAGATGACCTCATTAGGACTGATCAGAGGATTCCTGATTGATGATCTAGGATTTCAAGATTTCTTGGGGAGGCAAAACTGTGATTAAGTTAAAACTCTGGTGGGCTTAGCATAAGTGATTCCATTTGGGGACCACTGTATTGTTTTTAAAACTACTACATCTTTTTCTGCTGAGTACTGCTTATTGTACTGTATCTCTCTGTAAAGTTATTTTCTATGTAGGGGTTAATAGAATATTTTTCCTCATTTGGGGTATTTTATATTTTTGGTTTGTTTGTTTTGTCTTGGACAGAGAGCCATCTGCCTAAAATGATGCATGTATCGTTTTATCTGAAAAGATAATGGCCCATCAAAAATGGAATCTATTCTTGCTCTAACTCCTCTTTGTTCTGAGTGTAATTTTAAAACAGAAATATTAGAGAAGTGACTATCAGACATAAAAGTAGTAAAACTACAAAATAGGTGAACTCTCCTATTGGCTTACTAGTGTTTCTGTGTCAGAAAAAGTTTGATCTCTTTTGCTTAGTTTCCTCCATTTTTAAATGGAGTCAGTATGGACCATCCAAAACACACGGAAAGAAATGATTTATTTTCTTGAAAAAGTATAGTATTTTAAAAGACCTGAAGCCCTTGGATCTTGAGTATCATTTGTGGATAAGACATTGTTAGCTGCATTGTGAATTCTTTTTTGCATGCTATTTTTGACTGATGTGATCTATCAATTTGAGCAAGTAAAATTGTTTTCTGATTTTTTAGTGTCCTAATAAAAGAATAGAAATGCATCGTCTTATTTTAGCTCTGCAAGATAACCACAAATGTCCTTAAGATGTCTGCTATTCTAAATGAATGAAATCCTTTTGTATATTGGACTTCTACTAACCAGGAATTGCATTTTCACCTGTGCTACTAGCATTCTTCTTTCCTCTTAACCATCTTTGATATGTTATTCCCAAATCATAGTTCTAAAATCATCGGTTATTTCTACCTTTGTTTTACAGTTTTACCTTATTGATAACTAGGACCATCAGGTAAGTAAAAGAACTCTCTCAGAGAGAATGAGTTGTAATCAGTTTAGAAACCATCTTTTATTTGTCTAATTGGGCAGAGCAAGTGTCCTGGTCCTTTCTGTGAGGTAGGAAGGAATAATCATCATTTTTATTTTGCAAAGTAGAAAACCAAAAACATAGAGTGGAACTCATCCCATGCCTGAAGAGCTCACATCCCTGAACTCATCCAATTGCAAGTCACATGTTACAACTTTGATGAGTTGTGTATACGTATCACTCTCCCAAATATCAGAGTGAGATGCTGGAAACCCACCACTGCAACACAAATCAGAATTTGTTTTCTTCATACCAATGCTTCCTTCGGGAAGTTGTACATAAAGAAGCATTTTTCTCAGACTAGTGGAAACTTGTCGATCACTTTGGAATAAACTCAGTTACACAAACTGGACCATGAATAGATACAGTTCACGTCAACCAATATCTATTGAGCACACAGTATGTGCTGGGCACTGGGGTGGAGGATGGTTCTGAAGAATAAACAAGGTTTCACAATGTAATGGATAAGATAGCCAAGAGAGCTACAATTTTTGAATTATAAGGAGTGATTTAAAAGTACAAGGGAAGGGCATTTTGCTGGTCTTGAATAGGAAGAAAGGATAAAGGAAAGCTTGCTGGAGGGTACTGAAGTTAAATCCTGAAATATACACAGGGTTAGCTAGGAGAACAGATTAAAACATTTTACACTAAATCACCCAGCAAAGCTTCAGAGTGAAAAATTGGTGTGATTACCAGCTGCTCCATGTTCTAAATCTAGTAGTGGTTGCAACAAAATTATTTACAGGAAGAATAAAAACAAACAAACAAACAAACAGGTTTAATCAAGAAGGTGAGGTAAGAGATACGGTAATTCTTTTACCAAGAAGAATGTAGCCATCATGAGTTGCCTTTGGGCATGCCCCAATTTACCATATTCTTTAAAGTCTGTCTGATCATATGCTAGGTTCATGCTCAGTTTTAAATTCCAGATAAAAAGTTCATCTTTAAAATTGAAAACAACCTATTTATATTTATTTATTCATGAGGATTCTAAATGGACAGCAGCAAGATGGGCTTATGCAGTTAAAAGTGTGTGTGTGTGTGTGTATTCACACATCCCAAACAATACAACTCTATTTGCATTAAACTTATTAAGTCAAATCAATTTTACAGACATATGGGCTAGATAGAGCTTTGGCATTTAATTCCTCTTGATCTTCCACCTGGTAAATTTTATTTTCCACTGTGCTTCCCTGCAATTTATTTTTAACATTGTATTTGTTTGGACATCATTAACACAGAAAATAGCATCCTAGGAGTGGTAAGGTGCCGTAGAGCATTTCAGATATTTCAGTGAGAAAACAATCCGATTCACATACTCAGGTCTTTTTGTCACACAGTCAAATAAAGTTGGAAATACATTTTATTCATGAAGTCTGGAAATACTTAATTATTAGGTAGACCCCAAGGGTGTGCTGATCAATGAGCTACATAGGGAAAAAGAGAAATCCGTAGCATACTTCTCACTCCCCCAAGGTATATACCTTAGATGGGGAGAATCAATTATTATTTGCTGAGCATCTGTTATATGCTGGCTCAGGGATAGCCACTCTGTTACACTTTACCTCATTCAATTTTCAGAACAACAATGTAAGGTCAGGAAATAGAGCTCAGAACCGTGAAGCGGTCTGCTGTCAGTCACATGGCTAGAATTCAAACCAGGACTTCTGACTCCAAACTGATGCTCTTTGAACCACGCCTGTATCACCCGAGGCTTTCAGCAAAATTACACACTCCAGAGGGTTAGTGATCATAATGTGGTTTAGCAGCAACCAAAAGAAAAGGAAATTTGTGAAAATCCAAATTTATGATACAGAAAAATTAGAAGGTGTTTTTTTTCAAGGAATTTGAATAAGTAATCTGATTTTGTTTATGGTGAATACGTACAGATTACCTACTACATGCCAGGCGTTGCGCTACATGCCTTTTGGTGATGATCTCATTCAATCCCCAAAATAATCGTAAGAGGTAGATGTTGTCATTATACTACTGAGAGAAAAATGTGAGATTTGTCTCTAAGGCTGAGTCCACAACCTGTTTTGTTCCCAACTACTCCACAGCCTTCTCCCAAACTTCCTTACGTGTTGGAAGTCATGAAGTCGTGAGCAACCTTGGAAGTGAGTTAGTCCCTCAGACAGTATACGTTAGTGAGAAAATAAAAAGTCACAGATACTTTCCATTTAAACAACTTTGTACAGACTTTCTCTCTGCCCATGAATTGGGGTTCATTACTAAAAGGCGCTTAACTCACTGTGACCTAAGACCTGACCTACTCTCCTGGCCGCTGCACAACTAAGGACATGTCTACCTCTAGGAAGGAAGTCATTTGAATTTAGAGATTGGAAAATAAAAATTAAGGAAAATGTCTATTATTTAAAATAAAGAAAGTGTCCTAGATCAATTCTCTCGTGAAATGTCACCCAGATTAGAAATCCTAGCTGGGACGCCCATCTGTAAAAAACGTGGTTTAAGTGCACACTAAACATTATTTCTTAGAATGTTAGCTTCAGTCTGCCTTGATCCTTGTGATGGTAACACTGCTCACATGATTTGTTTCCATGGAGCTCAGAATCCTTGTCTTCTTATTAGGCCTACTTATCAACCTGGCAACATTTCCAACCACAAGAGGCCGTGGTGCTTTTCTTGTCTCCATCACCATGAGGCGGGAACCGGGGAGGGTGCTTTCCTGGATTTAATGACCACCACCTTGTCTTGGAAAGGCATTTTCAAGAATCGTTGAGAGAACTCACCTGTCACTTTTTTAGGAGGTATGGCCCACCAGCCTTGCATACTTTGATGGAGTAGCTCCTGAATCGTAGGACATTTATTTATGTTTATACTGATTTGGTTTTGGATCAAGCCTTTGTTTTGAACGAATGAGAGTTTGTTGGACCATTTGGAGGCCTGGTTCTATAAATTATGTAGGAGGAACTGTCTTCAGGCAGCCTAGTAACCTTCCAGAGACCCGTGGAAAGTCCAAGTGCATCCAAAAATGAGTTATGAAATGATACCAGAGCACCTTGCTTGACCACCCAGCATTCCCTTTTGGTGGTAGGAAGGTGATAATGGTGAAGGAGTAACAGTCGTTCCAAGGTAATGGCAGAATTGATGTTCATAGGATGCACAGAGATGAATCATATTTGTCTTGAGTTGGTCTAAGCCAAGTTGTCTACCTACAACTACTAGGTTCCTTTTGACAAATATTAGTGACTTCTAATAGATAGAGGTGGGTGAGAAAATACATCTTTCCCTCCACGTCGTGAAAATAAGTCAGTCTTAGGTTGACTTCTGTCACACATACAGATATTTAACAGCCAGCAGGTATAAAACAGAGACATAAGCCTTTCTGTATGTTTAAACAGTCTGTTGGGTGTTCAGATAAAACCTTGAAATCAAAAAGTTACCTCAAGGCAAACGTGACCCCATGCCAGCTAACCATGTTAATCTGAGTCATGTGATCAAAAATCTATTGGCTAAACATAGGACCATTTAGGAATGAGATCCAGGTAGTCGATTCTCTGGGTCAGGGATGAAGGGCTAGTCCAGATTCGTCTACCCTACCCATGTGTGTTCCTTTGCAGTGTTTCAGCCCACCCACAGATCTTCAATACCACTCATGTGTTCCACAAATTAAGAAGGTTGTGGGGGGAGGGTACAGCTCAAGTGATAGAGCGGATGTTTAGCATGCCCGAGGTTCAATCCCCAGTACCTCCATCAAAAAACTAAATAAATAAATTAACCTAATTACCTCCCCTTGCAAAAAAAAAAAAAAAAAGAAGGTTGTGATACTGAACATTCATAAAATATAGCTGAACCTTATGTTGGCCACATCTGGAATAGGCTCTTTTGATGAAATACGAGCTAACAAACCTTCCTTGGAGTGAGTACTGGTTAGAGTACTTGACTACACCTAGGATGTAGACTCAAAGTAACGTTACTATGATTGGAGAATGTTTCTGTAGGATAAATGAATGTCAAACATTTAGAGAAGAGTTTGTGTTTATTTACAATTCCATGTAACCTATTTAGTAAGCTCTTTCTCATTGCATTTCAAATACAGTCTAAGGTATTAATTTACATAATGCTAAAAACTTACTAAACAATATTGACCCTTTCTTAAGAGTTAAAATAAAATAGAGTCTAGCCCATTTGTTCACTACACCCAGTCTGATTTCTTAAGGAAATAAGACTGGTATGGAGAAAACAACATAAACTATGGAGTCAGATAGACTTAAAATCAAATCCCGATTTTTTACTTTCTCACTGTGTGAACATGGACGCTTTGCCAAACGAAATCTGTTTCCTCATCTGTTAAATGAAGATCATTTCTATGTCATGGAGTAGTAGTGGAGATTAAATGGAAAAACAAACAACATGTTCTTGGCGTATAAGAGATAGCTATTCAATAGGAATTACCATTACCTTTATTATCAGGATGACTTTGAAAATAAAAATGAAACAAGTTGTTAGTATTCTCATTTTAAATAAGTGGCAGAGCAGGACCTACAATTCAAAAGGCTTAACAGCCCAATTCCGCTCTTTGTTCTGAGTGTACAGCGTGGGTGTCCTGGGTTTGCAGGGCAGAAAACCTATTCGATCTCTGACTGTAGAATATCCATGTTTTTGGCTTTCTTTTTTCCTGCCCTAGTTGCCCTGTTCAGATAAATGTTTTAACTCTTTACCAGCAGTTCACCTATGGGAACTGGATGACAGTGATAGTACAACATCAAAGGAAAGATTCCAGTTAATGTAGAAAATAAATTTTTGTCATTGTGGTTGTGGTTTGTGATTTTATTTATCCTATTCTGTTTCTTGTTGCTGGGTGCAGAAACTGAAAGGTGGGCCTAGATCCAAAGTTCTTAGGTCCTATTCTTTCTCTAAATAAACAGATCAATACCACACTCCTTTACGACGTGGGTATGAGAACCACCTATCTGAGAGTCCTTTCTTGAGGGCAGATCATCAATACACTTGGAGTGAAAGACAGCAAAATTGTTGGGTTAATGATTTATCAGCGTGGTTTAAAAGGCCATGTCTAACAACAGTTTCCTTTAAAAGGCTATAATAATCTCATGAGAAAACTCAGGCAAGGCTTAATTTGTTCAAACAATTTTTAACATTTTAAAACCACACATGGCACACCTTTGCGACGGGTTCTCATTAGCCTGATGAGGAATATGTTGAATTTGGGCCTTTGTTTTAACTCCATTTGGGAACGAGAGCTTTCCAGCAGGCTTCAGTAGAAAACAGTTGTGAAGGTCATTGCAAAAATGAGTGCAATGATTACCAATCTTTATTTTGCAAGTTATAATTGCCAAAAAATCTTTCAGGTAAGCAGGATATGTGGCTGCTGTGTGATAGACTGTTGCAAATATTTTGATTGTGATATTTGTTTTTCTTCATAAAAGTACAGTTGAAGAGATTACATAGTTGAATTTGACTGCAGGATATAAATGTATTTTTTTCTGTTGAGTATTATCAGAAGGTCATGAAAAATAAACAACAGTAACACTTTCTTTATCCATTCCTAGGGAGCTAAAATAAATTCACTGTTTTATGAAATTTTACTGTCCATGGAGGTCAGGAATTTCTTAAAATTACTCCCTGTGCAAAAATTACTCTTAAAGATAAGAGTACAGATGGGCGGGGGTGGAGGAAATTCCTAAATCACTCCACTAAACCTTGAGAGATCCAGCCGTGAATTACCCATAAAACCATGCCAAGACGACCTTAAAGACGTTTGCCTGGTCCATGTGCAAGTCTGCTGTTTCATTTTCTCACTAGCATCATTTGTAAATTTCCCTCCAGTCTACAACATTTGTGGTGCTCGGGAACATGCCCCTTGACGAGGCACCACCACACCCCTGGAGAATAACACGAGGCCATGCAACGTGGCCTAGGGTCTGGGGTGTAATGCTGCCTAGTTCTCACTAGCTTCGGTGGCCTTTCAACTTAGCTTTCCTTATCTTTAAATAAGGGCGTTGAGCTAAGATACATCCTGAAGAATCACTTTACTTCAGTTTAAATGTTTCCGTGACGTCAATATCTTCAAAACCTCACTGGTCTCAATATTCCAAAAGCAAAGATGAAAGCACTTCCATATCTTGCCCCAACTTTGACAACGGGAGTTTTTTGGACTCGCTCATTGTCTAGCTTCTCCCTCCATCCTCTGTTAATTCCTACAAACTGGAAATTAGAACGACTTTGCGGGTAAGTATCCAGAGTGAGTGATGCTGAATACTACATTACATCACAGCAGAAAACTTAGTTTCTGGTTGACCAGCTGTAGCACTGGACTAAGGGACTGACCCACCAGTTGTTTTGTTGTAGTTAGTTTCCCCTGTGCAAGCCAGAGACAGTCGGAAAGGGGTTACATTTGCAATTTTCCATATTCCCCATCAATCATTCACTTAATTGCTTTAGGTGATTTTTCTTACATGGGTCAGTAATATCATTAGGGGTTCCAAAATGACAATTATGTTAATCCTATAACTTCTTGTACGTAATTAGGTGGTTTTCTTCTGTGTTCCTTCTTTCCCAAGCCAGATAAATTGCCTATGGGCTGTATCCCCCAACATCCAGCCTTATCACTTTGCTTGCTTTTAAAACAGCGCCACACTGCCTTTGCACATACTGACATTTGACCTGTAGTGACTTTCAGATTTCTTTGTTGTACATATACTCAGGCAATCACTCCAGGATGTTTTCAGTTGCATTGATTAACCTTCAGCCCAGTTTAATCAATGCACATATTACAACAGGTGTGGATTCCAATTCACTGATATTTTTTTTTATTAAGCAGCATTAGGGCTTATGCTGTAGAGAACTTCACTCAACTTCAGCACTTAAAGTGGGGTTGCCATTTAGCATTTGAGGTAATTTACTTGCTAAAATATATGTTTGTGACCTGTTTATAATACCATCTTTAAAGTCAGGAAGACCTCCCCCCTGATAATCTCTCTGGATTTGTGGATCGGATACTCATTTCCAGGCCACAGATTTCTGTTTCTGTTTTTCAGCCAAACAGTACCCATTTTAAAAGGTAAGTTGCTTACTTAATATCTTTCCTTTCAAAAGATATATTTTATACCTTAATGGACTTTCAAGAAAGACTTCATGGCATATATAATATTTTAAAGTCAATTTTATCATCTCTATAATTCATTTGATTAGTCAACTAATCAAATAAAAAGAAGTTAAATAGTTATACAACACACAGCTTATTTCTTTAGTTTTCAGCAAAATTTTTATTGCAACAATGACTTTCCTATGCAGGCCTCATTATTTTCAGTTATGTAAGAGATTTAAGGTACTAGTGCATTCCAAGGACCTTCTATGTAGAAAAACTCTCACTTTTCTTGGCTTCGTGTGAGCATAAGTTGTTTTTCTTTCCACTGAAGTAAATTAATAGGGTTAACTAGAGTTAATGGGAAATGTTTAAGCATGCTAAATGTTGACTTTTTGACAAATGTTCTCTCAATTTGATCAGCTAAGACTGTATAATTATACAAAAGCCACCTCGGCCCTTTGCAGCAGCATAAAATCGTTTCTTTCCTTTCCAAATTATGCTTAGTCATTCTTATAAAAGTATTTTACCACAAATCATCTCTTTGGCTATTTGTTCCAACATATTTCTTAGAAGGCAAAGTATTAATTTATAGAGACAGATTTAGGGTTGGAGACGGAATACCTGTAAGAACTACAGTTTTCCTTGACAGAAAATGCTCTCTTCCCTTAAGGCCACAATGGATTAAATTGTAACTAGTGTTCTCATTTTTGTGGAATTTCAAAACAAGACAGTATGCTTTACCTAATAAACGAGCTTCCTTTTTGGAAACATTTAAATTTTCCCACATAATTTAGTGAACATTAAAATCAAAAGAGTTAAGAAGGCAGCCTGTCACAATTTATGGACAATAAAAAAAAAAAAAGAGGATAGAAGGAAAGAGATGAATAAACAATAATAATTTTGAAAATGTCTTAAGCATTGACATCATCATAACTTATCATGAAGGCCAAGATACTTGGCTTCCCTAGAAATGATATCATATGCAAGCATTTCCATATTTCTGTTTCAGTGAAAGTTACAAAATGATGACACTATAACCCATTTTGACTGACCACAGTTTAAATATTTGTTTCCCTCAATGTTACAGCCATTCTCAGCTCCCATTGGCTAGAAGGAATGGATAACGTGTTGAGTTTAATAGCAGGCACTACACAAGGCTATCAGAACTATAAAATAGAATTGTAGGATAGAGTATACTCAGGGATTTTGAAATATCTGAGGTGAAAATAAATTTCTTCAGTAAAGAAATATTTTCATCCAAACTTCAATGATTGTAGAAGCTAAGCGAATTGCAGTAGAGGTAAACTTATTGTCATATAATAGAAGGTAGATGGCCTTGGAGTTAGCCAGATGTGAATTCACATCCTGATATTCCTACCCACTATTTCAGGCAAGTTACTTATCTCTGCCCAGACCTGTGTCAAAAGCCATTAGTCTGTCCTCCTCACTCAGTCATTTGAAAACTAAATGAACTGATGCTTGTAGGAGAAATAAAGAAACTATGTATGTGTGGCATAAATAGCTCAATTAGGGAAACACCAAGACTTAAATTTCTGGATTCAGAAGTGGAAAAAATAATAAAATTTTAAGAGTATGGGGAAGAAAAAACAAAAAATATGTAATTACCTTGATATAAAAGGAAAGATGAACAGTGCACGGCTTTTTTTTTTTTTTTTGGCTACAATTAATGAGAGATGGAATTTTCCATTTCTGCCTTCTTTTGTGCCCACTCTAACACTTGAGCAAATAAATTGAGTGAATTTGTTTCTGTAATAAAAGCCTGAGTTGTGGCAGAAATAGACTATTCTTGGATCAGTCTTACCAAAAGACATCTGTACTCTGTCAAATTTGAAAACATCTCCCAGCATCGCATCTGAAGATTATTAATGTTTGTTCAGTGAAATAAGCAAAAAAAATTCTATTACAACATTTTCTTAAAAACCTTGCTTGTATCCAATAGTTTATTTGCATCAGAATGAACTGGACTAACGTTTCCTTCATTTTACACTTTGTGCTTATGATTAAAATACACTTAGGTTGTAAAAATTGTCAATGCTGTGTATGTCAAACCTACATATCTCTGGTAATCGATGTCTGGAAAGAGAAAGTTGGACATTCTAATCTTTATCTTATGAAGCTTTTAAAAATTATTTCGGGGGTAGTCAATGAATCTCAATATGCAAATACTTTACCTTTAAATATTTCATATTGTAAAAATTTTAATCCAATTTGCTCCCCTTTAGAAAATTTATTAGAGAAAATTTACATTCATTTCTTTATGCTTATATGGTAAAAATTGTATTCTCAAGATTCACAAATTAATTTTATTCTACCTTAAGATATTTTATTCCCCCCAAACAATTATTATACATGTCAATGGTAATTCTGTCCACAATTTTGTTTCTTTGCTTATCTTTTTACCGGTTACTAGAGATGTATTGATGATAAATTCCTTTGAATCTCTTCCTGGTTGTGTGGCCTCCTTTTAGAGTGGCCTGTTGGCTTATCCTATCTGATGAAGTCCTTTCTACTCCCTTGCTTGGTGACTCTCAACAATTACCAAGTGACAACAGGAACACTAAATGCTTTTTTTTCCTGTTGTCTCTAACTAATATTCCCCACAGTCTGAAAAACTGTAGATATTTTGTTTAATAATGAGTTCTAGGGTCTTATTAATTGGCCTAGATTCCTTTTGCTAATTCTTAGTTATGCCTTAAACTCTATTATTTTAATGTACCTTCTGTAGGAATAGACACTAGGAAATTTATACACACAGAAAGCAGCCAGCAAATACGTATCCCTGGCAGTTTAGTTATACTATTTTCCACAAAAATTAATTAAGCAACACATCAGATACTGATATTAAAAACATTATGGGACCTAGCTTACTTCTCTAGAAAGTACTAGCTAAAAGTACTGTTTTAATGCTGCTTCATAGGATTAAAAGTTTGATATAATATGATCCCAGGTTCAGATTTTTTCTCATTATTTCGCAGGCATTGGGTCATGTGACACAGATAATTGATCTTTGGGCTATTATTTTGATGAACTCTGAATTTTCACAGATCCATCTTCCTTTCCTTCCTTCCTTCCTTTCTTCCTTTCTTCCTTACTGACTTCCTCCTTTCCCATGTGATTACTCTGGCTAAGCAAATTCATTGGTGTTACTCTTCAGAAAGCCTCAGACTGGGACCACTTTCTGCCTTAGAGATAATGACTGGTTACAGAAATGTATCAGAAGGTATAATATATTGACCAATTGACCTTTAGTCCAGACTATGCTGCAGCTTTTATTCCAAGTGTCTGGATCATTATCATTCCTGAATCAGTTACTTGGTTTCATAACTCTTACTTTGCTCTCAAGCTTCAAGCCAGAGTTTCATTTGTCAGGGGGATATCTTCACATGTCTTTCCTACTGGTAGATTACTAACGTGCTTCTTACTCAGTGGTTTCAATAAAAGACCACTGGGTGGAGGAAACAAGATTTGAGATAAACCCTCGTAGTTTCCCATTGCTGCTGAAACGCATGACCACAAATTTGCTTAGAATAAGACAAATGTATTACCTTGCAGTGTCAGTATTGAAGATCAAAAGTTCAAAATGGGTATCACTGGGTTAAAATCAAGGCGTTGGTGGGTCTGCAATCCTTCTAGGGGCTCTAGAGGAATGTAGTGGGTTGGATGATGACCTCTAAAAAGATATGCCCACATCCTAAACCCTGACTGTAATCTGCACTAGTATGCTAACCGCTAGTTACATGAACCTGTTGAGCACTTGAAATACGGCTAGTCCAAATTAAGCTATATCATAAGTGCAAAATACATATGAGATATCAACAACTTGCTATGAAAGAAAGAATGTAAACTATTTCATTAATAATCTTAGAATCAGTTACATGTTGACGTGGTAATATTTTGAAAAGATGAGGTTAAAATATATTATTAAACTTAATTTCACCTATTTCTTTTTACTTGTTTTCATGTGGCTACAAGAGCATTTGAGCTTACACGTGTGGTTTGTATTTTGTTTCTCCGGGACGGTGCTGGCTTATATCCTTGATATAGTTTTTGGAAGAGGAAGGACTAATCTAAGTACACAGCAACAGCAAGGAACATTCACCCACTTCTGTTCTAATTTCCTGTACTGTTTCTTTTTTTCCCAAGAGAATTAGATAAGGGAGGTAAGAGTGCCAGCCTTGGGGCAATGACTTTCACTTCAGCATCTCAGAATCACTGATTCAGAGTTCAATAAATATCCAATAAATAAATGAACAAATGAGTTGAATGAATGACCAGTTGCATTAATTTTGTGAATGAATATTGAGCAGCACTTAAACATTTATCTTTACCAGAGATGATCAGTTATTATGGTATGTTTTGAGTATATATACATTTCATAATCCTGTGAATATATCATTAGAGAAAAAGGTCATTTTCATTCAGTGAAGACCCTACTTTAACATAGTGCAAAATGTTCTAACTTTGTCATATCAAAAAGGACATGTGTCCTAAATCATCCTCTCGGTAAGAAGTCATTTGTAGCTTTTTTCTTACTTGCTTATAAGCAAATCAACTGAGATAATATGACATGTCAGCAACTTTAGATGAGAACAAAGCTCCTCAGACCCTTTAACATTTAGAGGACATATTTATCAAATAATTATATGCATGAGAAATCTTATGGGAAGTACATATGACAAGCAACATAAACTAACATTCATTGACTTAACACATTTTTATGAGCACAGTCCATGTACCAGCCACTGCGCTGATTAATTTATATGCATAATTTCATCCAATGCTGAGAATATTCTAATAAATCTTATTATTGTTTCCACATTTTACTAATGAAGAAACTCATGGAGTTTGACTTGTCTATAGTGGTGGACCTAGTGGGTAGGGAAGAAACTATCAAAAGAAAATCTGGAGAGCGTTAGTTGATAAAAATATCTTATCAAGCAAGAAACAAACTGTTTGCAAACAGGAAGACTTCAAAACCAAAAGTGCTGTGCTCTCAACATTTACAGTTTATAAAGCGTGAGTGAGGAAGTACGTTGTTTTGTATTGTGATTGTTTACTAGAAAGTTACATTCCTTTTAGGATCGAAGCACTGCATGAGCTTACTTCTTTGTAGCTAATTGGTTAAGAGCAGCGTGGTGATGCTGACAGGAAGAAAGCTTAAGTTTTATTTAAGATCAGAGTCAGCATTTCAGGGAAATCAGAACAGTTTAAGTTTGGGTTACATGGCTGTGAATGGTTGAATACTCAAACTATGGGCTCCATTTTGGGTTTTCTTTAATACCACAATTTGGTCTTCATGCTTATTCTAAGGCCCTTGTTCTACTACAAAAATTTTTCTATGTGCATTTAAAACTTTATATAATTTAAACAATTCTTTGATAATCATTTCCAAGAAAGCAATGTTATGTTTAAATATTAAATATGTACTATGTTATGACCACTGTGTATCTTAGCAAATGGCTTCATAGGCAGTTGCAGAAGAAGTTGTCAGCAGTGATTAATGGCAGCAGGGATAGTTAAAATCCCCTACTCTGAAGGGTCTTCAGTTTCTGCCAGCTCGGTAGCCCTTTTCCATTTTTTGTTTGTTTTACTAACAGTTGGTAGGGTTTCCCTTTGGAAGCTATACACATCACGTTTGAACTTAAGATGTGTGAATTTGTGCTCCAAGTCACTGATTTGTGAGAGATGAGGAAAATGTTATGCAGTGGAAAAGGAACCCAGCTAGGAAATGAGAATCTTTCAGTCTAATCCAGCCTCTAACTGGCTGTAAGACCTTGGAAAACTTACCTAGTTATCCAGGTGTAAACACCTACAAAATAAAGGGGTTGGTCTTTACATGACCTCCGGGAGAAATCCAGCCCTGGTTCTGTGATCTTGCCTAAGAGAAGGTTTGAAAATTCAGCCCTCAAGGAACTGTTAATTTTTTTCTGTGAGATCCAAGATGATTGAGACTCCAAACCAAGCACCTGTACCTCATTTTTGAAGTTGTTTATTGAATAGCAAATAATCATATTGGCCTGACTGATAGCAATTTACAATGAGAGGGCATAGAAAAGAGAAGTCTGTAAAATATCAAAGACTCAATTCAAGAGGATTTGCCAGAGTTGACGGAAATGTCTCCATGTTGAAACCACCTTCTAAACGCCAAATAAATGTATAAAAAATTCCCTTTTCTTGAAAAGTATTTGCGTAATTTAGAACCAAAGGAATAAAGACAAGGTCTTAATAATTTCCAGAAAGAAATGGAGTCATCATCTACAGTGGAATGATCATATTGGTACCAGCCTTCTTATCAGTCACACTAGTGCTAGTCACGGAGCAAAGCTTTCAGATCTGAGAGGAACAGATTGGGTGAAAATCCTATGTCTAGCCAGATTTTCAGTCAAGTATTTGGAATAAACACATTTTTAGACACACAGTTTTCAGAAATCACTTCCCACACACTCTTTGCTCTAGCAAAACAATGTAGTAATCCAAGAAAGAAAAAGATAAATTCCAGAAAAAGAGGTCTCCTTCCCAAGAGAAAAATCCCAGGATGATCACTTCAAATCTACCCTAAAACATGACTTGTCCAGATGACAGGTGAAGGACAGAGTGTTCCTGAGGGAAGTCAGTAAAACAATCAGACACTCCATAGAATGTCTGATAAGCTAAAGAGTTGAAATACAGTATTTGCGTAAAGAATTATAGTGGATGAAAAGGGAAACTAGAGACTTGGTAAATCAAAAAGCTGCACAAAAATAAACTATTTGGATTTCAAGTAAGCTACATTTACATAGTTTCTTGATTTAATTATAAATCGTGACTTAACTATAGTAAGTGGTTGGTGGATTAAGATACAACAGAGTAAATAAATAAATCCTAAAACTGAATAATTAAAAAATAACAGTACAAGATAGTATTGAGGGATATAGTAAGAACAAAAAGAACCAACTAAGAATCAAAAGTTACAAACTTCAGCTATAAATAAATGAGTCCTGGGAGGTCATCTATAGCATGGTGACTATAGTTAATAATACTATATTGCATATTTGAAAGTTGCTAAGAGAGTAGATTGTAAAGCTTCTTATCATAAGACAAAAAAATTTAACTATGTGAGGAGACAGATGTTAACTAGGCTTACTGTGGTGAACATTTCACAATACATACAAATACCAAATCATTATGTTGCACAACTAAAACTAATATAATATTATATATCAATTACATCTCAAGCCAAATAAATAAAAGAATTAGCTAAAAGAATTAAAAATAGTCGCCTATAGATAGCCAAACTGGAGGATAAGCAGGAACCTGTTTACTTTCATAAAGCTTTATCATGTTATTTGGTGTTTTCACAGGGTTCATGGGGTATTGGTATTTAAAATATTTTAATTTTTTTGTTTTGTAATAATGATATCAGGAAAGATCTTTTAAAGTACTTTTGATGTATGAGCATAGAATATATAATTCTCTGTATAGTATGAAATAAATTTAGTAAAATAAAATAAATACCCAATATATATATCTTTTAAAATATACATCAGGTATTTATTTTATCTATTAAAATATTAAGTTGAATATATGTATTATATATATTTTACTAAATTGCATGTTACATATATTCAATTTAATACATTCTAATAAATAAATACTGGACATATAAAGGAAAACATATATATATATCAGGTACTTATTTTATTTATTTTGCTAAATTTAGATGATAGTATGAGAATGTGTATTCTGTGATTGATATATGTATATGTTTTTATATATGTTTAAAACCATGTATGTGTGTTTAAACTCCATATTTGAGGACTGAGAACGTGGAAAAGGAGATAAGAATCTGGAAAGCACGTTTCCTGTGGAATGAACTTCTGATGCGCTCTTAGTCTTTAATGCCTAGGCAGGGGATTTTGACAGCGATGGTCTGTCTTACACTAGACCAGGTAGGTTTTTACCTTGCAAACTTAGCTTTGAACTGCTGACAGCCAGCTAAGGGTCGTGAAGCATTAGTCACTAGGTATTTTTGGCTTTGCCAGGTGGCTGCAACTTGTTGTGGTTCTGACCCTAAAAGACTTTCTGTGGAGATAGGGCCAAAGACAGGGGCCTTTAGCCAGCACAGATGGCTTCAGAGTGCAGATTGCTCCAGTTTGACCTTAAACTTGTATTCTAACGCAAGGGCTTCAGCAAAGCAGTGTCTTTGGCAGGTGCCAAGGCCTAAGGCTGCAGGCTGCTGTAATTTATCCTGATGCAGGCACAGCTTGGCCTGCCATCACTGGCCAGGCTAAAGTGAGATTGTAACCTGCATGTACATGGCAAATCAGCAATTACACAGGAACCACAGAACACTATGGAGCTTCTAGCCTTAAATGGTTAAAATATAAATTATCACGCTGCTGTGGCTTAAGGTCTTTTGCATTAAGTGGCGGTAGGTGGCGCTCTATTCTGCATTCACAGTACAGGTTGAGACTGGTGCACTTGACCTCAAATCGTGTGTCTTGTCCAAAGGCTCAATCATAGAAAAAGAAACTAGAGAAGGATGTTTGGGTGAGTTTCAACACAATTATTGTAGCTGAGCATGTGGGTATCCCAGTAGCCAGGAGATTTATGGGATGGAAAAGAAGAAGGAAACTGTCTAGACATTAGAGGACCACGAGGCTGAGGCACCTGTCCTCTCTGGGACCTCAGGGCACATGGCTCAACAGTCTCTATAGTAGCTTCAGTTCAGAAATTCTGAGGCCGCTTTTTCAGCAGAAATAAATGTGACCCTAAGGTGAAATCCTTTTCTAGGAGGTAGGGTTTTTTTGTTTGTTTGTTTTTGTTTTTGTTTTTTGTTTTTTGTTTTTAGGCCAAATTAATTCCATTCCAAGAAGCAAAGGAAGATGCCACTACACACACACACACACAATACCTCCCAGAATACCTAGGAGTCAGTACCATCTTTAAAACTCATGCTTAAAGGGAACTGGGAGGGAAGAGTTTCTGAATAGGTTGGGTGAAAAAGAAAGGATTCTCAAATAACACCTTGTTAGTAGGGAGGGGCACTGCCATTGTGAACAAAAATGGCAGCATCTCAAGGCCACTTTCCTCCGGAGACATTAGGCATCTGGAATGTCCCCCACTGTACATGTGGTAAATTCGTAGTGACAGAATTAATCATTTGCTGGGAGGTTCCTACCAATTAAATTCACTGGTTGTAGATTCCAGAAAAGTAGACCAGCTGGCAATGCAGCCATGCTGAATCCAAGATGCTCACCATCTACCATCTGCCCTTCTTCCTCAGACACCAGTGGGATGGCCTTTGACAATACTGTGTATTGGATTTAGGGAACAGGATTGTACCATGGATCACTGCTCTACGGGTGAGGGTTTGGCTTATATTCTAAATTTGGTGGGTGTGGGGTTAAGTTTACTTTTTGAGTCTTACTTTTAAAAGTCTGATTAGAGTGAGAATGAAGTATCTTGACACTGAGCTAAGAATTTCTGAGGCCTTAAAAGATCCACACACTTCCCAGGCTGTATTTGCTGGGGGGAAAAAAAAAACCCAAATACAAAGCTCTACCCATTTGTGGTGAACTCCTCTGACTGAACGGAGCAGAATTACAAATTGGGAAGGACAACTTTTGGATTTTATCTTTTAAAGTCAAAGGGATTTGATTTTGAGCCTTATTTCCTTTGGATTTAACTTGCCAGTGTATTTATTCTTTGAACTTCAATTTCTCTTTAGAAATTTAATATTGGCAGAGGGCTTAGAGATAAAATTAGGGAATCTTTATTGCTGGAATTTTATGAATCGAAGGTCTTTATGCCTTTATGAAACTTTCACACTATTGTCATCTAATCTCATTGCAAAATTTCTGATAACCTGTATAAGACAACATGGCTAGACATAATCTGGCTTGAAAATTAGAATAATAATGGCTAATTTCTTGAAAGTGTACTTTCTTGGGTTGAATCTCTACATCATATACGTTTGTAATTACATATATGTTAAATATAGTATATGTAATGTCATATTCATTAATCAGAAGTAAGATGCAGGGTTTAAATGACTAAGTTCAGTTGTCACCGTGACTTGTGTCCTGTTTCTTCCTCCTTTCAGCAGAAGTTCCCATTTTCTTTTCACAAAATGTCTTTAAAATGAATGAGAACGTGTTTCAGTGTGCTTTGTTCTATTTGACTTGCAAATTTTGCTCTTTGGTCACCCCCATTACAGTGTGACTTAAGAGGAAGAACCATGGCATCTTAATTCAAGTGTTTATCATGTACACATATCAATATGGTTTGCATACAGTGACTAATCATTAAGTACTTAGTAAAATTTGATTCTACCACTATCTCCAGGCAATTGGGTTGTACACCAATGAAATAATTGCTTCAAACCGGAGAAAAACAATGCTCCCAGACATACGCAATGAGGTAATTTCACACAATGGTCATGTAACAGTTCAATGAAGTTGTCATAGAAGGCTTAAAAATAAAACCATATGCCATGAAGCATCAGACTTAGATCAGGCTCTGGTGCACCAGATATGATTTAAGGTAAAATAATGTGAACGTGCTTGAAATCAAGCCTAGGCAGAGTGATTACGGAAACATAGTGGGATATGCTTAATATTTCCTCAGAGGCCATAACAACTCCTCTTGCCAAATCAACAAATCCTGTTATTCTGTCTCTTGAGAGGCTAGATGACTGAGTAACCGGCTGCAGATGTGATCTTTAAGCTTGCTTTCTGTTTGAGGAATTTGTCAGGCACCACATAGTGTGATGTGCCGATGCAATCTCTGTAGGACCCTCAGAGCAACCAACACCAGCCCTGGAGCACACCAGTCGCTCGGGAGCTGTGAAATGCCTAATACCTGGTTCTCATGCCCCCTCTCAGCAACCCCACCTCCAGCTTCCTCTTTAATCCACCTCATGTGCAGCCTGAGCATCCAGTTTTAAACTTCCCCCACCCAAGTTGATTGTAGAATGCAGCCAAGAGTGAGAATCAATTCTTAAGGGTCTCTTGGAAGTCTCAATGCATCTTTTTCCCCCTCTATCTATAGATGGTCCCAGACAGACACACCTCCTTCCTACAGACTCAAGTGAAATCTCACAGGTTGGTTCCCTGTTGGCCTGGAATTGTAAAGATAAGTTTTCCACCTTCAGGGCTTCATTTCCAGCTTAATGTTGCTAAGCCATGATTGATCCTCCCTCTCAGGAAAAGTGTGCTTTGTTGCATAGAGTGTTAACCTGTCCTATGGATATGAAAGAGGGTAAACAGCGTGCTAAAAGTTACAAAGACAGCTGTAAATACTTTTAAGTATGGAGACTGTTTTTCCTGCCTCACTTTTAAAGAGTTTCACGGATTCTCATCTGTCAGCTGGATTTTGGAACTCCTTGATTGGGAAAAAGCATAGTATAAAAAATATTATAAATTTTAAAAGCTGTAAAAAAGTATAAATGTATTTACTAACCAAGTAAGAAGCTACATTTTTTTTAAATAAAATGCATGCATGTCTGATTTTAATTATTTAGCACACAGAAAATGTTTAGTACACGTGAGAATTCATGGACTTTTTGCAATAACTCTGTGTTTCCTCCAAGGTTCATTGCCCAAAGACTGGGGCTACTGTTCAATGGTGTCTGTATATGGCAATGGTTTGATTTGTTCATCTCACCACTTCTAAGACATTTATTCCCATATAATCTGGCCCATGATGGTACCAAGGTCTAGAAGGTCATTCTCATCCCTGCTCCCAGATCCCAGAGCTATTCAAGCAACACAACTCAGTCTTTTTTTTTTTTTTAAATACTACCCTAGAAGCTTTCACTGATCAGTTTTTACGCTTAGCCTGGGAGCAGTAAAAGTTATATTCAAGCTGTAAGTAGTTGGTCCTTAACTATTCTTTCTAACTTCAATCCATGTCGGTAATATTACATTTCCTGTTGGCCATGAGAGAGTAAGAGAACTATCAGAGCAGTCATTTCTGTGATGAAGTGTAACTATAATGTTAAATAAAATACAGCTATGGGAAGTTAAATAAACCTACACTGTGTTAAATAAATCTATAGCCTGAAAGAAGTTTGCTTGTTAATGTAAAGAGCCAATCAAATCTGTGACACGGATGAAAATCAAGGACAAAATTGCCATACGAAAGGTCTGACAGCAGAGACAGCATCCTTCCTTTAAATGCATAATAATTGTGGGCATACGTAAAATGGAAACTGTCCCGGTTCTCTCTTCAAGGCTGTGGGCACCCCTGCAATACCTCTTTTCATTTTCATCTTTCTTCCTCCACAAAGGCAATGAATACTTTTTATTGGGTAATGTATAATTTGCGTTTGGATCAGTGATCAATGATAAAATTTTTATTTTCACATAATTTTTTTAAAGCTTACAATCTAGGAAGTAAATATGCAAGTCTCAATTTCTTAAATTATTCTAGTAAATTATTTCTAGTTAAATTTAAATCTAGTTAAATTTTACATTCTCATTAGCCCTGGGAAAATCTAATTTTCCAAGAAAAGTTGCTCTTACTATCTTATCTTCCACTCAGTTACGGTGCCACTAAGGTATATTCTCTGTTCTAGCCTAAATGGAACCCTGGATTCTTTTATTTTCCCCGTCTCTTTGAACTTTTCGAAGTTGTGTTTATAATATGGAAGTCAAGTGCACTGGAGTTATAAAACTGATCTAAGATGGTAAGAACTTTGGAATATTCAGAAGCCCTTGTAACTTTATTATTTGCATTTATTATACCTTGTTTGCAGTTGGTGATGAGCAATGAAGAAATCAAAATTATGAGCCCCAGATCTTGGGTGTTGCATTGGATAAAATTATAAATAAAATCATAGGCACAAGTTTCTACGGTACTTACTTAGAAAATTTCAGTGAAGATATTGTCACAAGTGATTTTTGAGAGTGTGAAGCACTGAATTAGCCATTATTCTGCTTAAAAGGAAAAATGGAGACGAGAAAATATTTACAGACTTTTATGTCAAAAATTTCAGTTTATGTCCCGGCTTATTTAACAGCCAGTTTTTGTCAAATCTGTTCACTGATAGAGGGAAATCCTTTCCTCCCCTCTAGTATGTCCTTCCACGTGGAGGGAGTAAATTGGTGCAGCTCTTGGAATCTCTTTGTCCTTTTGCTGACCTCACCCTAGATGAGGTAAGTGACTTACCTGACTAGTAATTTGGGAAGAACAAACCGCCTTTTTTTCCTCTTGGAAGCAAACATACCCACAAGTTAGCCTCTGTTTTCTGTGCTGGGAATCTTAGACAGGAACTCCCCTCCAGGTGGAGATGGTTGCCCCAGCCCAGTTACCTATGAAAAGGTAGATTATTCTAACGATTTAGCTGTTCAGTATTATGAAATTCATTTGGTTCCCACACAACCTCCACCTTAGCCTTTATGAATAATGAAGGTGATATACTGGCTGGCCTCCTTGCTGCTTTTTTTTTTTTTTTTTTCCAATTTACTCTGAACCCATATAGAGAGAAGGAATAAAAACAGCATGCACTGGGAAGGGGAAAGAACTGTGTTATATTTGTGAGTTTGCTTTCATATTTTAAAAGAACCATTGTCCTGTGTTCCAGTTATTTACTTCTGTGTTAACAAACCACCTCAAAACTCAGTGGCTTAAAAATTTATTATTATTTCTCATGATTCTTTGCATTGGCTGGGCTCAGTTGGGCAGTTCCTGCCTCGCATTTGTTACTTGGTTGCAGTCAGAGGGCGGCAGGGGTTGGATTCAGTTAATGGCGCATGGGGCTGGATAGACCGAAATGACTCACAAATCTGGCACCTCGGCTGAGAAGGCAAGATCAGTTCTGTTTCTCCCTGCGGCCCTTACACGTGTCCAGAGAAGGCTTCCTCACATAAGAGAAAAGGGGGTTAGACTGATAGACTTCTTACTCTGTGATTGGCTTCCCTCAGCATTAGTGTTTCAGGAAAACAAGGCAGACCCTGTAAGGCATCTTATGACCTCAACTTGGAAGTCGTGAAGCATCGTTTCTGCCGCAGTCTATAGCTTTTGCAGGGCCAGCCAGATCCAATGCAGGGGGAACCAGCCAGGTTACCAGCTCCAGGAGCCTTGGCACATGGGCACGGGGGCTTAGCCACAAACTGTCATGTTGGAAACACAAATGTTTGTTATAGGAAACTTTATTTATTAGGATGTTTATTAGAGATTATGTTTGTTCACTTAATTTTGTAACCACTTGTCTTAGGAAGCTAAAATCTCACCAATCGTATGATGCTTAAATGCTGATTATTTAATTTAATGTATCACTGAAATTAATGTATTATTGATTTAATTCAATGTTAGTTAAAATAAATAAATAATTCTGCCAGCTTAATTTTTTCTATTGAAGTATAGTCGATTTACAATGTTGTGTTAGTTTCTGGTGTACAGCATAGTGATTCAGTTATATATGTATAACTTTTCCTTTTCCTATTCTTTTTTATTATAGGTTATTATAAGGTATTGAATATAGTTCCTTGTGCTTTCCAGTAAGACCTTGTTGTTTATTTATTTTATATATATATATATATATATATATATATATATCAGCTTAATTTTAAAGCACAACGTAGAATCTATTTCTTTCACAGCAGGAAAATCTTAAAAACATAAAGTGCTTACATGACCACAAGGAGGCAGTAATACCTGGAACCGGGGAGCTGTCAGACCAATACCTGTTCCATGAAAATGTTTCACTGCTCAGTTTCTCTGGAAGAACTGAGAAAGAAGGGGGGCCCCAAAGAGCAACTGAGATTTAGGACCAATAAACAGGGGCAAGGCAAAGACCTTGCTATTAGGACTGGAATTTATTGCAGGAGTAAGTATGTCAGAGTTTTATATAAGGCAACTACAGACACTCTAATATATAAAGCACCAATGTTAGTGGTTTTTCATTATGAAACTTTATTTTTCACTTAAGTTTTAAATGAATGTTTCTGATTGATGAGTGTCTCTCCTTCAAGCAATGATTCAGAAGCAGATACTCTTTCCATCTTCAAACTCTGTCAGTTTTATCATGAGGATTTCAAGGTTGTCATGCCCATCTGCACACAGCAGGCAAAGGAAGAGGGACTGAATGAAGGGATCATGAGTAAGAGACTTTCATGGGCCAAGGATGCAAGTGACACACGTAACTCGGATCACACTTTAACTCGGTGGTGTGGCCAGTGCTAGCTGGGAAGTGGGACACAGCCAGGGATAATGGGGCATGTGATCTAGCTGTGTGTCCAGGAGGAGGGAACAGGGCTTTGGCGAGGGCTTAGCCAGTCTGCCACACTCAGGAGCTAGAATTAGACACAGAATCAGAGAGACTTGGTACTGGCCCTAAAGAGCTCTTGACTTTGATATTCTTAGATTTCCTGTTTCTCTACAGGCGAGAAGAGCCCCAGAATCTTGGAAAGGGCTAAATCAACAAGGAAGCTTAGTGATCCAGTCTTACAGCTTAAAAAGACAATGCCATGGAGGGATATTGTATCGACAAAATCTAATTTTGACCAACTCTGATTCTGCTAAAGAGCATATGATTGGCAGATGACCCAGACAGCCTAGAGAGGGGTCAAATAAGCATTAGTGAAGAAGTATATCATACAGAATATAGGTTGAGAAAGATTGTCAACAATAATCAAAGAAATAGCTGCTCATAGAGATAATGCCATTTCACAAGAAAATTGAAATTTGTTGAGTGCTGTCTCTTTTATGAAAACTAAGAAGAGTATTTCTTCAGAAATCTAAATGTTTTCCACCTCATTAATTTTCTTAGTGAAGACGTACAATGCTGGTTGACCTCTGGGCATTTGTTTTACTTTGACTACTCATGTCTGCCTTGATTTTGCTATCAGCAGAATAAAAAGCCCCTACTGACATCAGACTTAATCTTCCATTTCATTCTGTCAGCCTTAAGAGTTGAATAACAGTTTTCTCTATATAACTTTTCCCTTTTGTACTTTTAAGCATATATGCATGTTCATTTTTGTTTTAAATTTACTCCATTTCTTAGCTTTAAGGCATTGAAATGTTTCTATGTTAACTTGTCATTTGCTTTGGAAAAAATAAACTTTCTATAACTTGGGGTGACCCCTGTTCACAGGAAGCACAATGGGACCCCCGGCAGAGGGACAAGAGCATGAAGGTCCCTGAAGCCAGACAGAGCAGTATCTTCATTTCAGAGCAAGGTGGGAGGTGGCTTCTGCAACCTCTTCCTGAGGCGCTGGTAAATCTGTGAGTCCCAGAGTGAAGTAACCATACGGAGAGGACATGTTTCTCGTGAGACATCCAGAATGCCAGCTGTTTATTTTCTTAACCAGTGTTCCTCTAATCCATTTGCTAAGCACTATGGCTTTGCAGCAATTCATGAGGGAGGAAATGGTTGCCTAATTGCCCAGAAGAATTTCCTCGAGATGCTTCGATAGTAACAACTTGTCTTCCTCTGCCCGTGATCCATGAATAGCAAAACAACTGAACATGAAAGTCAGATTGAAAGTATTACAATGGCATCTCTAGTCAAAATAAAGCCCAGCACTGAAATAATCGTTTGAATAAATCACACCTCTCTCCCCTCAAATACCCATAATTTCCATAGCTCAGTTTGAAGCTTTCTAGTACTTGAGAATAAAGTATAATTTAATTATTTTCTTGACTTCATTATATGTGAATACATTCAGCCAAAGGGATAAAAATGTCAAGAAATATCCATCTTACTCTACTAAACTATCTCCCTCCCCAGCCTGTATATCATTGTCCTTAGAGATGCTGGGGAAGGGAAAATTTCCCCATATGCTGTAGGGTTTGGGGGGGGGGGCTGATCTAATAGTTGAATTGACATAAGAAAGATTAACAGAAAAAAAACAAATTTAATTTTGTATGTATGGAGGTCTCATAGATATAAGACCTAAGTGGTGACCAAGGCAGGCAGCTTTTATACAATTATTTTAGACAAAGAAACAATACATTTGTAAGGAATTGACAAGACAAGGAAACTTAGGTTTGGGTGCTTAGTTAGTGAAGAATCTAAGCAGAGTTTGTTTACACAACCTTCTGGGCCCTGAATTCCCTGTCTCTGGCAATGAGGATATCTCTGTACCCCTCTGGTGCAGGGAGGGTATTTTCACATGGGAGATTTATGTCCTGCTTTCCAGGGACAAAGGAGGGTCAAAGTGCTGTTCTTGCACTGGCTATTTCTTAAGTAACTTTAATATAAAATAATCAATATGCTACTTTGACATCTTTGGGGGTGACCTTCTCTGAGCTCTAACAGAGGCAACTTCCTGCCATGAAAGGAATCCTAGGGTAAGAGTCAGATCACTTGGGTTCACACTGTCCCCTGTCCCTAGCTGTCACTTTGTTTGTGGATCAATTACTCCATTTCTCTGGATCTAATCTATATACTGAAGAAGATGGGATAGCTCAGACTTCTAACTCATTCTATGATTCTATCATTCTGTTTTCTCCTACGATAAAGTCCCGAAGATCAAGCTTCAATGCAGCGTCCAGAAAGTGATGCCTCATTTGCAAACCGAGGTTTTTGACATTAAGTTTCCTTAGGCTGAGTCTGATCACAATCCACTTAAACATCTATTTTCCTTTGAATTATCATTATGTGACAATGGTAGAGTTTCCTAAAATCTGTCATCTGTCTTGGCATTCTCACAGAAACAACAAACAAACAAACAAACAAACAAACAAACAAACAAACAAAAACTTCCCCTCATATAGACCTAAATTTCTGGGTAATGCAGACCAAACATCCAAGTTTCACCATAATTCACTATATAATTTTTTCAGATTAAGTGAGATTACTAGCATAAGAACACTTTGCAAGCTTTGAAAAGTATCATAAAATATTCAATTTTATTGATTGTGTTAGCATGCTATAACATAGACCAAGCCAACTGGTGTTTAAGTATGGCTAGAAAATTTTCTTTCTTTTGCCATTATGTTTTCAAAGTAAATCTGCAGCCTCTTTCTCTCCTGAGTCTGCTCCCACCATTTCTAGAAGTGTACATTCACACTCTTTTTCCAGAGAAAGCCAGAGTTGGTCTCCTTGAGGATATTCTTAAAGAGTCATGGCTGGAAGAGATCAGGCTTATATATCTAGACTGAAATGACTGAGGTATGAATGTGACTTGGAACAAGAGGAAATGAATTTTCAGAGAGTGTGGAAATGTTTTAATATATTCCAGAATGAACTATATTATTTTACCAGCGCCTTGTGCACTTTTTAATAAAGATAATACCCCCCAAAAGGAATGTATCACCTGTCACTTTCCTTGTGATCTATAATGAAGAAGGTGAGTTTCTTCATGACAAATGCATACTTAACGGTAAGTGACAATAGTATTATCTCTCTTACTGTGTGCTGATGAGGTCACCTTCCAGGTGGTCCACAGTCAAGAGCTTCACTCCACATATCAATGCAATATCAGCTTCTTGGTGAAGAAAGTTAAGCTAAGAGAATTTCTCTGCAATTTCAAAGGTAAAAAGTGATGATGGTAATGGCAGTTTCATTTAATAGAAATGATGCCTGAAACATTGAAACTTTAGCTTCTTCAGAAAGGAATAGCTCCTGAGTTTCCAGTCCTGTAGTAGATATTTTATAGATATTATTTCTAATCTCCACAAAAATGTTTGAGTTATAGACTATTCCCTTTTTATAGTTGCTAGAACTGGCACTTGGAATGTTTAAATTTCCCCAATAACTCATGGTTAGTAAATGATTGAACAGGATTTATATCCAGAACTGTCAGACTCCAAAATCTTTCAGCCTCTTGACCTGTGCTGTCCATGGTGGCAAGCCACCAGACTGTGATATTTGTTACAGCAGCCTGGGAAAATTGAGACAAATAGTTTTTATATTGATTGCCTGTTGAGAGAATAATATTTTGGGTATTGGATTAAATAAAATATATTGTTAAAAGTCATTTTGTCTTCTTTTACTGTAACTACTAGAAAATTTTAAACTATGGAATGCTTTCTGTAGCCCACGTTATCTTTCCATGGGCAGCGTTACTCTATACAACATTGTCTTTTACAGAGATCCGTGACACAGATCTCATTCTCACCATTATAATCTCAGAGGTTTTGGCCAAAATCAAAATTAGTGCTTAGAAACATTTATTGAAATTAGAAATTTCTTCTTAATAATATCTGTAATAAGGCTTCTAATTAACTCAAGGAATATCAAATTAGCTTAGTAAATCTAGTCATTACTTTTTAAATTATCTTAAGGCAAGGATCAAGAACTATTACCCATTAAATTTAATTTCTAAATAATCTTTTTTACATTGATAAGTTAAATACCATTTTTTAAAAAGATAATATCTCTATTCCCTGAGGCCTTCTTTAAAAAAAAAAACAACAAAGAAAGGAAAGAAAAGAAAAAGAAAAAATTAGTCCAGCTAGTAGAGAAATTGTCCAAGATCCATAAGAGTTTCAAGCCAATGAACCTGTAGCAAATGTATTGTTGGTTTTGAGATCAATGGTATTCAATTTTTCTTAAAATAGTATCCATTAAAAATTCAGCCCCAAATATAAGACAAGTCATCTTGACTGGAATAGGAATTCTTCTGAAAAATTCTCATAATTGTAGCAACATCACAGAAATCCTTACTGACATTTCTCATCTTCCTACATGCCCCTAACACCAGGAAACACCTCTTACAAGCTGTGTCTTTTCATCAGATTTCTTGCCCTGAGGTAGTAAATTCACCAGCCTAGGCAGCCACTCGATCCGAGAGCCTGGGCTTCCAGCAGCAGAGCCACAGTCACCGTTTACGTTATTAAGTGGTTCCTCTGCTTACACTCACTTATGGGTTCATTTGGAATTATGTTTTGAGAGTCTACGCTGTGCCTGGTACTACTGTAGGTGCTTGGGATATAGCAATAAAATGTAAAAAAATCTTCCCATCTTCTTGGAATTTTACAAGTTATATTGTAAAGACTTCCTGGTCTGGATTATAAACACCATGGAAGGTTCCAAAGTCCCAGGACTATTGGAAGAAGATTCAGAGTTATAAGATAAATGCATATTATCAACAATCAGCTGGATTTATATGTGTTCAACAGGTACTGAGTTAAGTCCTATAAGTATTAGCTCAGGTAATAATAGATGTTAAGTGATATATGCTGAGAAGAAGACATAGAAATATTTAAGTTCATTTGAAATTTTTTTTTCCCCAAAAAATGTCATTCTGTAGAATTACACAACAGGCTTGTATGAGATATAAAGTTGCAACTAGCATCAGGTTCTTCAAGTAATGGGCACCATGACAAGTCAGTGGTCGTAGGACAGATAAATGGAGAAACCAGATAGGAGCATGTGGCCTGAAACACTATACATGCACTTTAATCAGCCCTTCACCACACCCACTTTAAGTCATGTGCAACATGCACATCATTGTCCAGTGATCCGAAACCTTGATGGAAAGACATTGTCCTTGCCGCATAGTAGATATCCCTAGTCTAGTGATGCAATTGTCATGCAAATTGTGATGCAAATGCAGCTATAGTCACCAGGTCTAGTAAGATCTTGTCTTGGCACTGACTGGCTGTGTAATCTCCAAAGAGTGGTTTGTGCTTTCTGAGCCTCTGAGCCCTCACTTGTAAAGTAAAGGTGCTGACAAGCTCTCCAGCATTCTGTGCCGATAAGCAACTATTTCTCAAGTTTGACAATAAAATACTTGATTGGTCTTACTCTCTTCTTCAGTAAAATCCTATGCTAGAGAACCAATGATTTTAATGTTTTATAGAAAAATACAGAACTGAAAATTAAAAAATACTTCTTCATTTATCTTAAAAGAATCCAGCTTCGGAACAAGAGTTCTCTTGGTCATATTTTACAAAGCAGTTAAACGTACATCTCTTTTTATAGAACTTTTTTCGTCAGCTTCATATAATAGCCCAAGGAAAACATATTTTCCCAATGTTAATTATACAAGAGAAAAAGAGAAAAGAGAGAGAGAGGGGAACTCAACTTTTATGGGAAAAGGTTGAACGTATGAAAAGACAGTAATTTTTTAGCTCTGTTCAATCCTTCTGTGTCCTTTATTCTTTATTTGTGTGAGGATAATGTTGTACCAGTTCCCTAGGGAAAAAAGGCATCATGGAATTGACAAAAGAAGGGAGGTCTGTTTGCTTTTCTATGATGCTAACGCAGTCCCTAGGAAGTCACTTGTCAGAGGTGACAGCGATTTGCTTGAAGATTTGCCACCTTAAGCTGGGATTTTATCTTTGTTTTGATAATTTTTCATGTCACTGCTATTGTTGGGTTCTTTTACAAAATTTACTTCATGAGCTTTTATATGTGCAACACATGAGTATATCGTTAAGGAAAAGATTTGGCCCATTTGTTACCATTGGTTCACTTGCTAACTTTAAATTAAAAAAAAAGTAATTTTACTATTCTTATTTTTAACTCAGGGCTTTGATTTGTTTTGTGTTTGACTATTTACACACATTTGAAATCAATTTACATAGAATTTCAGTTGAAGCAGAAAAATTAGAGCAACTTAACCGCCTAGCACAACACTCCTGCCACTTCGGCTGCCTGCCATCGTTTACTGGTGTGTCTGGTGGATGCAGACAAGGGCTATATGAAAAACCCAGTAGAACATTCACCAACCCAACATAGGAAACTGTGGTCGACAATGACTGATGCCAGGGAGAGTTCCTTAGCTTTGTTTAAAAGCATATTTATTATCTTTTCTAATCATAAAAACAAACAAGCATATGACCTAAGGAGACAATTTAAAGAGTACAAAAACTTACTGCTAGATTGCTTTGTAGAAATTTCGAACAAATTATCATTGCCAGCAGTATTACATAACACTTTTAGAGTTTTTTTCTTCAACATCGGGAACTCTCTTCTTCTAATTACAAATTTAATGAGGTTTTGTGCTTTTAAATGTGTCTATCTTTGATTAGTTGTGAACTGAAATGTTATTTAATATGTTACTTATTTTTCTGAGAACTTCTTGCTCAGGTTTTTCTGATTTTTCTTGGAGGGGGAGATTTTTATCAGTTGGCGAGAGTTGTTTAAAGCTGTTTTTAATGGAGATAATACTTAGAGGCTAGTAAATTAAATTATTTTCATTCTCCAAGAGCTCTAGTTTTTTATCATACCCCAGGGCTCCCAGTTAAATACTCTAGAGGATGTTGAACCAAGTGCTTTTTTTTTTTCCCATGGAATTTGTAGAGAATTCCCATCTTCATCCTTTATATGACAGCTAATCCAGGAGCCTTGTTGCCATAGCGTAGGAGACTATGGCAAAGAGAATGAAAGAATCTTCCCTCCTGGACAAGAGATATGAGGAAAAGAGGAGATAGGTCAGTAAAGAAGGAAGAAGGTCATCACAAGGGGTCTATCCCTCACTCCTAACCCTCAGTTATTCACTTGCCAGGAGAGAAATGCTTTTGTCTTTAGAAATACACAGGTAGGCAGAGCATGTAATTAGGCCAGACATTTGTTCACATTACAGATCCAGAAGGAGATCAGAAGCCCCTTATTTCACCTACAATACCCTGATCTTCACAAGTTGTATTCCCATCTGTGTTCTCTACCATCTCTACCGTTTATGATCTCACAGCATCAGAAGGGATGGAGTTTTTGGATTGGCCCTGACTTCTCAGCATCCTCCAGTCTCCACTGGAAAGCAATGAGGCTGTTGATTCTTTGACCCGGTGCCTGCTGAGTGTGACTGGGTCCCACTAGCAGTTTGAGCCTCGTGTCCTGGCGCCCTTCACAGGAGTCTCTGGTTCTGGCCATTTAGCTCTTGTTTCCAAATCCTTGTCCACTGTGGCCTCTTCACCCAGATCCAAGTGCCTCACTGCCCCCCTCAACAGGTGCATGGGCACCTCTGAGCCCCTTGCTGCACGTGCGCAGGCTAGTGGGAGCCAGAAACACCTCCTGAGGGTCTTTCTCACTCTGGAATTGCAGTTCTGAGCCACTGTTCCAGCATCATGATGGAAGTAGCTTCGTATGTCTTCTCCTGGCGAATTGCAGTTCCAGGGTCCTTATCAGCATATGCAGAGACAAGTCTCTCTCCACATGGTCTTCACTTCTTGAGTGTTTAAAAATTAGCTCTCCAAGAAGTAGACTCAAGGGATTAGGGGATAAGGTGGGAGAAAATGATCAACAATTCACAATTCTACCTTCCTTTTCAACTTGAACTTTCTTTGCTATTCCCATAATGCATTGGACCAGAAGGGGTGCACATGTCCTTTCTCTGAAGAATATCTCCCTTCTACTCCCTAGGACTTCAAGACTCACGGGTAAGTATGTAGGTGAAGTGCTACCAATTGGAAATAGGAGTTAACAAGGACAAAAATAACATCTCCATTACATAATTAAGAAGAAAAACCATATCTATCATATTTGTAATAAATATTGCCCTAAAATTGCCTTCTCTTGTCATCAGTGTTATTATGAGCAAGGATGTTTTATTTCTATGTTTGAGAAGTCCTTCTTTATTCAAGGGTCAGAAGAAAGTTCATATAAATTGTGTATAATTTTATGTATACTTTATAATATTTTTGACACAAACTTTAATATACTTAGAATTTATTTTGATATATGGTATAAACTAAAAATCAAATGTTATAATTTTCTAAATAATCATCTATTATTCCCAACAATTTGATGACTAGTTAGTCCTCTAACAGTTGATGATATTTCCTTTACCACAAACAAAATTAAAATGAGTGACACCGTGAGCTATGTTGCTTTACTGATCTGATGATCTTTTTATTCATATTACAAAGTTTTGACTTTAAATCTTTCTAAGACTGGTCTCTTTTTCTGTTAGCTTTTCTTGCTTATTTATTTTTTCAAATGGATATTGTATTAAAGTGTAAGTAAATCTAGCTCATATTTAATTAGAATTACCATCAACCAGAACATTACCTTGGAAGGAATCTATTTCTTTAAAATATTGTCTTGACATCAAGACATGTGGTATGTGACTCTCTCTATGTGCTCAGTAAAGTTTTAGTTTTTGTTCATGTGTGCTATATAGTTCTCATAATGGTTATCCTAAATATTTCATATTTTTGTTCATGATTAATTATTACTTTTGATTTGATTTTAATTGATTATTGCTGATACAAAGCTGCTGATACATTTAAATTTATTCTTAATCTCATCCCTTTTAGAAATTTTCAGTAAGTTCTATTTTACCTTCTAAGTGGAAAAATCGTATCATTTGCATACAATTATTTTCCTCCTCCTGTGTAACAGGTAAACCTCTTACTTTTTATTCTTATTTTATTTTCATGTATTGAGAAGAATTTTAGAAAAACATTAAAGATGGAAGTTATAGCTGGAATCCTTGTCTTATTCTTGATTTTAATGAGAATATCTCTAACAGTACATCATTCGAATGGTAGAAACAAATTTCTAAATGAAGGAGAGTTGACAAAGACTTCATAGATGTTTTAAGGCCTCTGTGTGTGACTGTTACACTCACATACACATGTTTAACCTGCGAGTTTTCCATGTTCCCCCTCCAAATTTGACATAAGGCATAGGGAGTGACTATGGGAAGATGGATTAGCAAATTGAAGTGGGGTGGACTAGTTTCCTGTGGCTACTACAACAAATCACCACAAATCAGGGAGCTGAAAACAGAAATTCATTATCTAACAGTTTGGGGGGATGGACGTCCAAACTCAAGCTTTTGGTGGAGCCTCAATCCCTCCAGAGGCTGTAGGGTAGTTCTTTGCCTCTTCCAGCTCCTGGTGGCTCACTGTGTGTCCTGACCTATGACTGCATCACCCCAATCTCTGCCTCCCTGCTCACACTGTCCTCTCCTCTTCTGTCTATGTTTTTCCCTTGCCTCTTTCTTGTAAGGACACTTATGATTGTATCTGGGACCCAACCAGGTATTCCCAGGTAATCTCCCCATCCAAGATCCTTAACTTAATCACACCCGTGACCATATAAGGTACTGTTTTCTCTTTTGTCATATTAGGTAATATTTACAGGTTCTGGGGATTAGGGTATGAACATATCTTTGGAGAGGAGTGGTCACCATCAACCCACTACATGTGGAGAAATGAGTTATTGGCAAAACCAGATATACCTTTTCCCTAGTTGCAGAAACAACAGAACCTGCATGTGTTAGTCTGCTTGAGCTGCCATATAAACTAACATAGACTGAGTGGCTTAAACAATGGAAATTTTTTTCTCAGAGTTCTGGAGGCTGAGAAGTCCAAGATCAAGATGCTGGCCAAGTAGCCTTTATTCTAATACTTCTCTTGGTTTGTAAGTGGCTGCCCTCTCCCTCTATGCTCTCGTGACCTCTTCTTTGTGCATATGCACATCTCTCGCCCTTCTCTTTTTATAAGGTCACCAATCCTATCCTTATCAGTCCCACCCTTATGGCCTCATTTAGCCTTAATTACCTCGTATATATCCTATCTATATCCCAATACAGTCACATTGGGGGTTAGAGTGTCAACATATGAATTAGGGGGGCACATAATTGAGTCTATAACACTCCTTAGTTTCTATAAATCAACTGCAATCTCTCTCCAGTAAATGTTGCTTTATTAAATAAAACAGAGCAAATATTTTCCTTAATGGTAGGATACATTTGGACAAACTATCAAAGAATAATTTCAATATAAAATAATAAAGCTATCCATTTATGGAGATAATCTGGTCAGTCAATTTTTTTTCCCAAAAGGCAAGGAGGGCAGAAGTATATTTACCTTGACCAATGGTCTGAAAAGTATATGTAGACCTTGAGAAATTAATGAAAAGTCCACCAGTATTCTGAACAGCATACAGTAACTTTTAGGAAAAGAGCTACCATATGTTCTGAGAAAAACTTCAAGGACCAAGAGCTGATTCTGTTTAAGAGGCCATTGAAGCACCCATGAAGTATCTCAGACGGACTGTCAAGCACTTGTTCCATTGTACAAAAATGAATAAATGAATAAAAATAATTAAATAAAAGTTTTAAAATTGGTGTTTGAATCAAAATTGCTGTTATACAGTATATTGTTTAATTTTTGTAGTAAAATTAGATTTTCCATTAAAAAATTCCCTTTATTTTATTTTGTTGAGTTCTGTCTCTTGTTGATTCATTCTTGAGATTGTCCTGGTTCTCATGCTCTTATTTGTTATTTAAGACTAGAATTTAGTAATTTACAGATAGAGTCTAAGTTCTCTCTGAACTTCTTCTTTTTATTTATTTTTTTAAAATGCTATTTCTTTTTAGTCTTCTCTTTGTTGTAAAATCTATTTTTAGTTACTCAAATAGTACATGTACATAATTGCTGTGTAAAAATCCAAAGCATTACAGATGAGATAAAATTCTCTTTGATCTTCTTCCTTGATTTTGATTCTGGCTCCCTTTTCCCAAAGGATCTTACAGTGTTACGTTTTCTAAGCATGTGTTGTTCTCTGATTCATCCAGAGGATGAAGTGGGTATGTTCCTCCCTCTATTCATTGTGTGTACTTACTTATTCACTTACTCAACCATCAATTCCTAAGGACTGGCTCCTGCACTCTGAACACCTCACATGCTAAAGTGATCAACTTGTGTGTAGATGAAGGAATTTTTACATTATGGATTCCTGATTCTAATCTCTGACTCCTACTTTCAGACAAAAGAGAATGTTTAGCACGCGCAACACTCTAAGGAATTTTACCATTTGTGAATTGTACCTACGTCAATTTCTTTGTTTTGTTATAGTTGTTAAGACATTACCATTGGGGGAAACTGAGTAAAGAGTACATGACACTTCTTTTTATTTCTTTTTAATCGTACTGTGAGTCTATAATTATTTCAAAATAAAACAATAATAAAAAAAGTAGAAAAAGAGTTTTACCATTTTCCCTTGGTATTGAAACTATAAATATTTTTCTCTTAGATACTAATTTTGTGAAAAAGAGAAAGAGAGAGTAAGAAAGAAAGCCGAATTGTGATTGCCATATATTGGTAGCAAAACTCCTAAGGACAAGTTGTAAGAGCACTTTAAATCACATAAGCAAGAAAATGAAAGCTTGTTAAACAAAGTCATTAAGGCAAATGCCCACTCAGAGGAGGCACAGTGAGCCCTGTTATAACTCCACTAAGTGTTACCTCTAAAGAAAGTTGCATTCATTGTGTTTAATTTGCCTCAAATGCTTTTAAGAATAAACTTCTTATATACTGAGTTTATGGAATGTGGAAGGTAAATAGTCCTTGGAGAGCATATTGGAGGTTGTTATAAGAGGCACACATCATTTTAAACTAAACCTTTAGCATCTGTTTCAGGCTCCAATTACAAATGATGAAACTGACAATAATTTACACTTACTCTGTAAAACGGAAAGGAGGTGATTAAGGATGTTGTGTGATCCTTATTCAATGCAAACTGCATCTGCTGTGGTTTCTCTTATACCTGCCTGTCTGGAAGAAAAGTTGCCCTGATCCCCCGAACAAGGGGAAGAAAGCTCTTGTACACTTTGAGATATCTGACTCAAATTTTGTGTGTATCCTCTGTGCATCCTAAACTAAATCATTTTCCTTTTTATCATCCTAAACCAGATAAACGCGCTAATATAAACAGTTTACCATTAATAGGGTTTAAAATTTACTTCCTGTTATAACACACACTTAGAGACTTCAACCTCTTTAGGAATGATAGCAAAGCCATTTTATATGCTCAGTGTATATGCTCACCACCACCATATGATTGTCTCTATGTCTATGGTTTTGCATTTAGGTCAATTTCAATAACAGTATTGGTTGAAACCATTGCTGTATCTTGGAATCACCTGAGAAGTGAAAAAATGTCTCGGTTGTTGAGGTTCTGAAACAATTTCCTAGGATGGATGGGAACATCTGGTCTTTTTAACATAATAGTTAAGCTTGTAAAGCACTGCATATACAAAAATTCTTTGACTGACTGACATCACTGGTGTTGCTCATCTGAGACATTTCAAGATTTTAATCATTCAACTAACTTACTACAGCCTACTTTCAGCCCACTATTCTCCTTCCCCCTTCTTCAAACTCACCGTCATCTTTTAAGTTACAAGTCTTGTGGCATCAGATACTTTTATGTACTTGCTGATTGCCCGCACTAGACCTAGTCACCTGAATAACATACGTCTGGCAAACTTACTGATTGTACAACAATTACCATTTACAAATGGTCTGGCAAAACCAAATTGCAATAGGGTGTCAATCTCAGCTTTAGCTAGGGTTTTGGGTTCCAAAACACAACATTGCAAATTTTAGATGAATACAGTCAGAAATTAGGCTAAGAAGAATACACATGAACTATTTTGCCAAGATCCCAATTGGCTGCAAAGGAAACCAAAGGAAGGCAAGAATGATGATTCATTGACAAACTGGTTCAAGGAACCAACCTATATAAGTTGGTTCATTGAGTCTTTTGAAAATGCCTGTAATATAAATCTCCTCTTTGTGCCTTGATAATGACTGGAAGAGTCCAATGAAACAAAATTCAGGCTCACATGTAATTTCTGTCATTTATTCTTTGAACAGATATTTATTGCTTAACTAGTATATGTAAGACCTATTTCTAGCTACTTGCTCTGCATTCATGAATATGTCACAGATGCTCAAAATTTTTCAGGAAACGTGTGTGTGTTTGTATGTGTGTGCATGTGTAAGTCTAGCAGGGATTCTAAAGTTTGACAAAAGATATCTAACATAATGAGTAAAACAGAATTCTTGGGAGTAGTAATTACTTGCAGTAGTAATTACTTGCAGAGGCTTAGAAAAGCATATGTAATATTATATACCATTATATTCATAAGTTTTTAAAAAATCTATTTTTTTTAAGTTCAAGAAAATCTTCATGGCATTGATAGTTTATAGTGTTAAAAGACCAAGAAATAGTGCTGTAATGTAAGATAAGTTATAGTTATTCATTTAATGGGATTACAAGATAGAAACTGGAGTAGAAATAGAGTGCACCCTCTGGGATACTCAGGGATGGGTTCAACCAAGATGATGTTACAAACTCACCTCAGTCTAGCCCATCAGAGAAGTTTGGTTCTTTGGGTAAATATCCAGTAGCCTTTGATTGATTAGAGCTATGTGAGGCCTTTAACCATCTTTCTCCTTTTACTACCCTACAAGGTGATATGTTGTGATGAAAACAAATCTTAGACTGAATTCTGTTGAAAGTGGGAACATTTATTGACAAGTAGAGACAAATGAGTAATACAGCTTGTTCTTAGGGCGTAGGCAAGTCCCACTTCCTGCCCTTGGCATTGTACCTGAAGGTAGATACATACATCTTGAGTTAGCAGGAAAGGTGTTTATTTGGGGTTTGTTAGAATTGCAGCCCGGGAGACACAGATTCAAGAAGTACTTGAATTCTGCTCCACCAGACTACAAAACAGGGGATGCTTATAAAGACAAAACCCACAAGGTTACAGTTAGTTACGTGAGTTGTTTATCAAGAATTATAATAGGAGCTGGCAAGAAGTAAGGGTGCTTTTTAAGTAAAAATTGGTTGGGGTCTGAAATGGTTGTAAGTTGCAAGGGGAGACCTTGAGACTATAAGGTTTCAGCTGGCAGGTGTTGTTGAATATGGTCCTTGGGTCTGGTACAGTTCAAAGAAAGTTCAGGTTCTAAGTGGTGCAGAGATGAATCTGAGACTGGATTCTCAATGGCTGTCCAACTCTATTTTTGTATGCCTCAATCATGATTACTCTGTTATAATTTCAATTTGTCATCATCTTACATTTATATAAAGTATATTTTCTCACACATAATAAAGTAGATGAAATATCTGAATTGAAACTAGGGTGACTAGGGGCCTGCCAATTGCACTAGGATGGAGAGAGCATTCTCTGTAGAATAAATGGCAGGTTGATGTACACAGCAGAAAAGAGCATGGGGAACGTGGTTTGGTACACTGGAGCCTAGGGTAGATGCGTAGGAGCAATTGGATAAGTACAGTGATTACTAGCTAAACTATGCAGAATTTATACATGGCGCTAAAGTTCTCCGGTCATTGGTACTACAGAGAGAAGTTGGTTATGGACTGGATAAGTAATTTCCAAATAGACTTCTCCTATTAAAGTTCTACCTTAATACTACGGGAATCAGGGTTGGTAGGAATGGTCTTTATGAAAAAGAGTCTAGTGTGGAGGTTACAAAGATGGGCTTGGCAGTCAGCTAGATTCCTGCTTTATCATTTACTAGCTGAGTTAAGTCACTTCTCTTAAGCTTCATTTTGTCATCATAAAATGCAGACAACTGTACTTTCCACAAAGAGTCAAGGGCTGTTCTACTTTGCAAATGTTCCAGGTTAATTATGGAACTGGTTGTTCATTAGATCTATGTGTCGGTGAAGACCAAATAGCACTTTTTGAGAATAAAAATTCTCTCTTCCTTGGCCTGCCACACAGGAAGGCTTATTAAGAATATTTCTTAGTTGTTTCTCTGTAAAGAAACACCTCTGTCGTCTCTTTATTTTGCAGGAGTCTATCATCATTTATAATTTGCTTTAAATACTTTCTGGAAAAATATCAGACAAATATATATACAAATATATATATACTATTGCTTGCTGAGGGCTGGGCTTTGTTCTTAAAGGCATTGGGGCGTTATCAACTATTTATTTGGAGACTGACATGGTCAGATTTGTGCTATAGAATGCGTACTCTGGCACCATAGAAAGAGTGGACAGAGAAGGGTGGAATTAGTAATTTTATCAGAATATAGTTTTGTTACCAAACAAAAGTTCATGTGCCCAAAGCATGAAAACAAAAAACAGAACCGTCAGAGTTTGGAGCAGAGAAAGGTTTATTGCAGGGCCAAGCAAGGAGGGTGGGGGGCTTGTGCTTGAAAAACCTGAACTTCCAGATGGTTTTTGGGGAAACGTTTTTATAGGCAAATTTGGAGTGAGGGCTGTGGGGTGTATGAGACTTTCTTCTGATTGGTTAGTGCTGAGGGGGCAGGGCGGTGTTCTAGGAATATGTGCTTAGCCTGAAGGTGCCATCCACCTGGGTAGGGGCCTTAGTTCCAGCAGAAGAACTCAACCATATTGTTATGCATTGTTACAAGGAGGAACCAGGACCTTGCCCCAAGGCTGCACTATTGTTTTCTGACTGCTCCTCCCTTGTGTCTGCATCCCCTCCCTTCCCTGATTAGCAATTGTTTGAATCTGCCCTTTGGAACTCAGGGAAGGTCAAGGAGGCTGAAGGAAGCCCATTTCCTACTAATAGGAAATGGGGGCCATGGAAAGGATCTGTACCAGGGAGGGTACAGGGTCCTGCTCTGTTTCAGTTTGAGATCTTATATCAGTATTTCCTTGGTGTCTGTTAAGAATGAACTTTCTGAGGATAAGATCCAGGACTCTGCTCTTCAAATGACATTTTGTACCCACTTGAGTTTGAGAGCCACTGGAAGTGTCCCATAGATTGATTAAGAGACCATTTCACTAAGCCAGGCAAATAATAGATGATGGAGGTCTAAGGAAGGGAAGTAAGAATGAACGTTGGAAAAATACAGTTTTTGAGAAATACTGAGTTCTAAATTAATTGTTTTACCAAATTCTTAGCCTTTTCCCTGATGAGGTTAATCTCCAGGTCTCCAGGTCCGCTTGAAATACTTTGGCAATAAGTAATGACACATCTGAATAACAAAAGTGGTATCAGAAAGGAGACAATTGAACCCAGCAGTTGCTCAGTTCCTCCTTTGCTTCAGTCGAGTCCACTGACTGGGTTTGGTCCTTGTCTTTTATGTGAAACCTGTCAGATCCAGTTGGTTCAGGGAAGCTGTTAAGTAGAGGGAGACTAAGCTTTCCTGACAAGCAGTGGAGCCCAGAATAGTTTAGTTTCCACAAGAGACAATTTGCTAAGATCAGAATGGAACTCCACCAAGTTTTTACCCCTGAAGCTGCAGGCGATGCCTCAGGCGGTGGGTGTGTGTGTATCAGTGTCAGATTTTTGGTGAGATAAAGGCCAGTGGCAGACAAAATGGGAGCAGGATACTGAAAGGACCTGCCATTTTGATCTTTAAAGGTCCTTTTGTAGGAACTGACTCCAGTGATTGCTCTTCAAACAAGTAAGAAAGTTGAGAAATCAGTCACTCCTGAAAGGCCCCCAGGGAGGTCCCTGCAGGATTCAGCAGGCTTTATTACCAATGATGTTTTCTCTTCCCTAGTTGTTCTTCCACAAGAAAAGATGGCCAAAATCTGAATTACCAATAAAGCAAGCTTCTGCGACATCCTCCCCTCCCCCCCCCCGTTATTTGATATATAAGCTGCCTCCTCACCCAGGTTTGTGATGAAGAAAGTCTCATGCTTGTGCTTCTCCAGATTGAGGGAATGCCTAAATGGCAGAAAGGGTATAATTTCTTCCTTTACTGTGAAACCTCTAAACCTGTAGCAGGGGCGCTCAGAGACAGAGAATATGAGGAAAGGGGGTGGAGGGGGTAGTTGGAAGAAGAAGGGTTGGTAGAACGAAAGTACTATTTTCTTAAGAGGACTTGAAAACCTTCACGAATAGAACAACGGTTTGTCCATCCGTTGATTTTTCTCTATGCTTTTGTAAAGGGAAATATCCAGCTTGAAGACTACAAATGTCGACTGAAATAAATGTGCAGCCTAAAAGTTAAGAGTTATGTTTTATTTGGCAGGAGGACTCGAGCCGGGATGGCAGCCTCTTAGATCGCCCTGAGGGGCTGCTCCGAAGAGGTAGGGGAGGAGGTAGGATATAGAGGAGCTTTACAACAAAGACCAGGTAGTTGGAGTAATAAGAGATTACTTGTTATCTAAAGAAAACCAGGCATCTCAAGTTAAAGAATTTAGTGCTTTTCTGTGTATGGGAGGAAGCACACATTTGGGCTCACTGAATTCATTCTTCTGACAAGCACCTAGCTGTCTAGGGCCAGTATCCTGTCCTTTATTATTCTGAGTCCCCTCAGGGAGCACCATTGTGAGTAGCTGCAAGGCTGGGCTGCAGGCTTGTCTTCACTGGAGGGGGGGCGGCAGTCGCTGACAACTTGATGGTTTCAACCTTCTTTGTTTACTGATATGATTTGCAGTATTTTTCGTTCACACAAGAATGAAAAGCAGAGGTGGAAAAACAAATGAAGTCTATTAGTCTGTGTTTTCTGTTGGCTAACTCCAGTGTTGGAGGACGGGGACGGGTGGGTCTACACCCTCAAAAACACGCCACAATCAGTATTAGGTAAGTCAGGAAGTGTGACGTTCAAAAGACTAATTCCTGTACCACCATCGGGCTTGAGAGACTGGAAGAGACTGGTTAAGGACCCAAACTCCTCAGCCAGCTGTTTGAGAGTAAATCACCAGCATCGAGGTGACAGGAAGCTATCCTCTGCTCATGGGCCAATAAGAAATGGCGCCAGTCCTTCAATAAGAAATGGCGCCATCTGAGAGCGGACAGCATTTATTTGCTCCCAGAAACATACCATAAAATGTCTTTTAATTATTTTCTACATTATCAGAAGGAACACCAATTTTCTAAGAGGTAAGGACCATTCTTTGATGTCCCAAATTGATGACTTCTTCGATGGCTTCCTAGTCAGAGTGGCCAGGTAATTTTAATTCTAGAATTTGAGAACGCAGTTCTGGTAGTGACTCGAATTCTTAACTCAGACTCTGTTCTCTTCCTCACAAAGATCCCTGGATTCTTATAGCCTGTATGCTTGACACTTAATACACTAATTTATGAAATAATGGCTAACAGTTTCCGTCTTGATGGCTTACATCAGCGAGGTCCAGCCTGGGATGTATAAGAGAAGACATGGAAGGTCTCTCTGATTTTCAATAACAAGGCTACTACCTAACACTTTGGAGCACCTACTATGTGCCTTGCAATATGTTGCTTTATGCTTAATTTTCATTTATTTTGTAATAAATCTTAGAAATGTGATTGCTTGTCTCTAATCTAATCAAACTTTCTCATACACCACAATCACCTGGAGGGCTTTTGAAAACACAGACTTGGGGGTTTCTAACTCCATAGGTCTGCGGTGGAGTCTGAAAATGTGCACTTTTAAAAAGTTTCATGTGATGCTGATAATGATTATCTGCCTTGAGGATGACTGTATCCTTATATGGTGTTATCTGAATTTCATACCCAGGACCAGGTCACACAGCTAACAGCTGGAGGAGGTGACTCTAACACAAGACTGTGTGCTGCAAAGCTTTAAAAAAAAAAAAAAAAAAAAAAAAGGATTTGTATTTATCTACAATGCAAGTGCTATAAGGTTAGCTGAAATGTAGTACTTCTTTCCTCCGGTTGGAGAAAAAGAGAGTGTTTCCACTGATAACCTGTTAGGTGAAGTTAAGCAAAGCCTCCTTGATGAATTACATCTGCGAAATGAGCTTTTATATGATACATGTCCAGAAAAAAAAAATCAAAACCCAAGGTCCAAGAGGAGAAAAAACATTAGAGAGGCTTAGGTAGTCACAATGTTGGAAGCCTGTGCCTGCAGGCGGAGTGCAGGCCTGTTGCCCTATAAAAGTCCTTTTGAGCTGAAACCTTATGTAATTCCCAAGCTGCCGTATTAGGCAATAAACCATTTTGTAAGGAGGTTAGCATTGCCTAGAGACACTCTAAGATACAGAATTAATCAAAATTTAATTTTTCCCCTCAGCTATCTTGAGTTTTGTTTTACTTTGTAGTTGGGTTCAAATCTAAAACTTTAGTGATTTAGAAACATCTCTTACTAGGAAGAGAGAGGTAAGCCAAAAACTACCTGCCTATCAAAGCTAAAAGAAGTTTTTTGCAAGACACAAACCTGCCAGTTCAAGGTACTTCCAACTCGGGATGTGTGTGTGGACGAAGATGGAAAGTGCACACAAAAATGGAAACAGACGCGCCTGGCTGGAGGGGAGAGACGTTATTTTTCAGTTGCTCCTCTTCCCAGCACGAGGGATGTGAGGTTTGTATTTCAAATCAGTTTGACTGTCTCAAGGCAAATCAGCACACATTTCTGGGGAGGGGAAAGACAGAGACCCAAATGTCACTGGAGTGCTTAATTATACCCACCTCGGAGGTCTGTGGTCTTCTAGGTTTTCATAGCTATCCTGAGGGGTGGTTATTGTTATTTCCTTTTCACAAATAGGAAACTGAAGCTCTGGAGGCTGGTAATTGCCTGATAGCCCCCGATAAGAAGTGATAGGAGTAATCTGAGTGCAAATCAACATGGCTATAGATCCATGCTCCTGCCTTTATATCCCATGGCCAGGATCCATCAGAGACTCCACCCATTTCCCCTCGAGAAGCAGGGTTGAAACGTACAAGAAGTGTAAGCTTAGAGACAGCTGTTGTAACTCACCCTGCTGTCCCTCTGCACCTGTCTCAGCTTCATGTTCTGGTCTACACAGATTCTGTGAATTCTGCAGGAATCCCAGGCTTTTGACATAGCTCTTTACTGACTTCTCTGGCCTTTGCCTTTGTGAAAATTCAATAAAGTATTTTTGTTTAAATATCATCAAAACAAAATTCAAAATATAAATGGTTTGAGTAGGTAGTTTTAAAATAGACGTGAGAAACTGCAAAAGAATTTTAAAAACGGACTGAACTTCAAAGTACAAAGCTGACTCAGCAAAGCTTTGGGGTGTGTAGGGAAGGAAAAAAGGAGGGTGAGGAGATGGAGGAGGAAGGAAAATGGGAAAGTTAAAGTACCCTGTGTGAAATTACTAGTTTTGCCTTTTTATGTGTTACTTGAGAAATTTGTATGAATATCAGAAAAGACACAAACTTTGATGGCATGGAAAAGTGCAGCATAATTCTCACATATATGAGGACAAAAGAAAGAAGTAAATTGATGGAACTATTGGAAATAAAGGAAAACGAAATTAATAAAGTAAAATAAATGATACATACAAGTAAAACGAAAGGAATAAAATCAAGTAAATTAGTTAAAGCAAGTATTTCCTTTTAATAGGGCAGACTGTAATATTTACATTTTGAAAAAATATTATGCCGTTTATAGAGGACAAAGTATTAAGTCTGAGTTTAAATTAGAGATGGTAAAAGAGATATTATTCAAATATAGTTGCAACCACAAAAGAAACAGGAGTGACTATATTTATGTCATACATGGAACAGTTTAAGGTTATATTTACTTACCAAAACAGAGAGGGAAATTAAGTAACTATGAAAAGCAAATTTTCTGAACAACAACAACAAAAAAGCATAAATCTGAATTAATCCTACACAAATATAAAATTGAAATTATTAAAAAAGCAAAGGGGACTTACTAAAAATAATAGAAGATTTCAAAACATTTATTTAAAATTAGAACAGATTTTATAAATAAGAAATAAGTAATAACTCTCAAATTTGCTAGAGATAGATAGAACTTTAAATAGCTTGACTAAAAATATTTTGTGTATGTTCACTGAACTTCTAAAAATTCTGTGTACCAACTGAGAAACAATATTTTAAATTTTAAAAAGTATGACTCTTACAGACCAATTCTCTAATCCTGAGGATATAAACTTTAGGGGGAAACTTTTAGTACATCAAAATTAGAAAATTAACTTTGAGGTAGTGGTTGAATCAAAGAAGCATTTAAGCCTAAAAAAGACAAATTATCAAAAAAACTGTAAAGGAGGAATGGTATTACAAAAATCGATTTACAATAAAAAAAAATCTATTGGACATATCCAAAGCTCTTTTTAGAGAAAAATACATAGCAATATACTTGTATTATTAAGATGAAAGTAGAAAAATTAAAATAAAACTGGTACTTATATCAGTCAAGATCTTTAGTGGGAATCACAAAAATTCAGAGAATCTACTCTAGTAAATAGAAAATAAATATATAAAAGCATTATGATGGTCAATTTTATATATCAACTTCACTGGGCCTTGGGGTACCCAAATATCTGGTCAAACATTATTGGACGTTTTGCTAAGGGTGTCCTTGAGGAGATTAACATTTAAATCAGTTGTCTGAGTCCATTGGATTGCCCTTTCCAATGTGGGTAAGCCTCATCCAATCAGCTGAAGATCTGAATGGAGCAAAAGCAAATAAAACATTCGGCTGCAGAAGCTCAGTAATGTCACCATCTGTCTGCTGGTCCAGGCATCACCTCAGTCAAGGAGGTGAGAGGGTCTGAGCTAGGCAGAGTCTCCCAAGAACCCACAAAATCACCCCACAAAGGGAAGTATTAGCAAGTCATGCATCTGTCACAATCACTCTGAAATAGTCCCTGATGACAAATTACAACCACAAGTCATGTTGTATTCTCTTACTCCACATCCTGTCTCTTCCAGCCGCAAGAAGCAGCTGGTTAGTCAGGGGAAGTGAGGGAGTGTGTCCTGCTTACAGTAAGCCCACACTGGGAGAGGAGAAAGCTTTAATTCAAATAGACAAGAATGAGGATTTCTGATATTCACACTGTCTTCCAGTAATGTGCTTTTTTTTTTTTTTTTTTTTTTTTTAGGCACTGGAGATTGAACCCAGGACCTTGTGCATGCTAAGCACTCACTCTACCACTGAGCGATACCCTCCTCCCGACAAGTATGCCTTAAGTGAGTGTCTTCAATGTGCTCACCACCTTTTTAGTGCACACACACATACACACAGAAAAAGAAAAGGAAAAACAAAATCTTTGCCCTCAAGGAACTTACTAGTGAAAGAAGACAGAAAACAAAACTAGTAAATTATTTATCAGAAGGCAGAAAACAAACAGCACAAAGGACAATATGGAATGCTGGGGTGGAAGAGAGACTTGAAATTGTAAATAAGATGCTCAAGGAAGATAACATTTGAGCAAAGACTTGTTGGTTGTGGTAACTACCCTGAAGGGACTTTTAGTACCTAGAAAAAGAGAAAAAGAGAGAGAGAGAGATTTTTATCATTCAGGAGTCATTGGGAAAGCTATGGAATTTATATGAGTTTTAATCTGGAGCAGGAAAGACTATTGCACAGAGTGAATTTAGTAGGGACTGGCAAGAAAGAATAAAGTATCTTCGTGAGTTCAAACTGACTCACTTTATTAAAGTGATTATAAATAATTCAAAGACAGGAGCATGCAGCAGCAGATTCCACAACTGCCAGCATCCTATGTACTTAAAAAGTGCTTATTTGATGTTCCAATTGCACTCAGGGAAAAATATCTCTACTTACAGGGTCCAATCTAAAGGCCTTTGTAGCTTCCTCTATAGCTCTTTGCACAATTGGACTCTTCCATAGTCCAAGAATAGTTCTGTGATTTTCAAGAGGGAGACATGGTGATTACTTCAGTTAAGAGTGTAGCTCCTCTCTGGGGTATGTAGGTAAGAGTGCACTTTTCAGGGTGGATGCTTAGAGGACTGGTTTTCTTTAAATTCATTGTGTTCCCAAAGGTCAGAGGTTTTTCTCTTGCTTCCTTGAGATACAGAAATAGTATCAGAAGGCAGTTCCCTTACTTCATATTCATAATTCGCCAGCTCAGGGAATGAATGAAAAAGAGAACTCCTCTGTTTCACTTGGCAGTCTGTCAATACGAAATATTCACATGCTCGCAATTATAAATAGAGGATGTAATACCACTTTTCCCAAGCCTCATGATCTAATCCACGTCTTAGGTAAATGGCAAGGCTATTTCTGAAGGTTTTTGGTTGGTAGAGAGACCCCCTAAGCACAATTTTATAAATAGATAGATTGCCTGTCTTCACAACTAGAATGTAAGCTCTATGACGCCTAACACTTTGCCTTATTTACTGTTGTTAAAAGAAAAAGGAATGAATTTCTCAATGTATCTTATAATTTCTTATAATAAAGCATATAACTAAATGCATTCATCTATCCCATAGGTAAAATGTGTCTTTTGTAACATAACTGCATAAATTCTGGTGGCATGAACTTAGCGTTTTGAAGGAGAGAGAGGTTTTTCAGAACCAGACTAATATGAAACAGTGGTGCAAGAACAATGGGGAAGAAGTTGCTTAACATCATTCTTTCCAAGTGTTTTGTTTGCATTATTTTACTTACATATCACAACCATTTTATGTAGAGTAACACTACTATCCTAATTTTGCAGATGAGGAAACTGAGGCTGAAGTGGGTCAAGTAACGTGTCCAAAGTCATGTAGCCAAAAAACAACAGAGTAAATATTCAAACCCAGTTCTGTGTGGCTCTGAACTTCAATTTTATTGGGAGCTGCTGGTCTTACCAAAGTCTGAATTATTTTGACCAGAAGATGCCATGTTCAATCTCATCTATAGCTTTATTCAGATGTTTGAACTGTCAGGGCTTTTTAAAGCTTGCTGGGAAAGTCTGCATTGACAAAATTGGAATCCTAGAATTCCACTTCCTGAAACATAAACTGAGAGGTATTGAGTCTTGTGTTTTCAGGATGGTTTAGCAATGAATGATTCAAGTGGAAAATAGATAAGAGACCATGTTGACACATAGCCTCAATTCAAAGGAAATTGGTGAGGTCAGTGTAGGGGTATGGAAATGATTTTCTTCTTTTTGTTTGTGCAAGTAACTCAAGTGGCTTGCCCTAAATCTTCCACTAAATTTATGTACTTTGAAGTAGGGCATGTTCTGTAAGTCTGGATGGTCCTGTGATACGTTATCAGATGGGATCCTAGCAGGAATCCAGGCACTAACAAATGAAGTGTTTAAGAGACTGGGACTTTAAAAAGTTGGGCAAAGGATCTGAATAGATATTTCTCCCCAAACGATAAGCAAATAGTGAAGTATATGAAAAAATGCTCAACATCACTACCCATCAGGAAAATGCAAATCAAAACCTTACCACTTTCTAACATCCTATGAATATATTTATTTATAACATTTATTGTTTAATATTGTCTTTGGGGAAGGAATCTTTGTCTAATTTGCTTACAGATATGTCTCAAGTGCCCAGTACATCAATAGATAATTCAAAATTGTTTTTTGAACAAATGAAGCTTACAAAGACCGTATTTTCAGCCTTGCACAATTGTGTTTTGTAATTGTATTTAGCTGTCTTTTCCCCTTGTGAAACCACGTTTTCTGTTGTTGAGAGTTAGTATTATACTTTATTTATCTTTGCATCTCTAATGTTTCCTAGTATTTGGCATCTAGTGGATGTATAAGATGTAATTGTTACACAGACAATTACCCCCAAACTTAGAACCTTACAACAATCCCCACCTATTACTCCTCATGAGTTCTTGGGTCAGTTGGTCAGTTGCTCCCGCTGCTCTCAGCTGGACTCATTTATTTGTTTCCAGTTAGCTGCAGGATGCTAGCACCTTGATGATCTGGACTAGGCTCTGTACGTCTGGGGCCAGGGCTGAGACACCTGGCTAACTGGGCTAGTCCACACGATCTCTCATCCTCCAGCAGACTAGAGTGGGCTCACTCATAGAATGGAAGTCCACAATTAACTCCTGGTGCTCCAGTCACCACTCTTCCTGGGTCAGAGCACACCATTTTATGTATATATCCTTATATATATACAAGTACCTAAATATATACATATATACATTTGTGTACACACACACACACACACACACACACACACATTTCCCCCCAATGCTGTGAGACTGTTTCTGACGTTTGGATCCAGCACAGAACAGGACACTTTTGAACAATGATAGGAGCCAACGTTCACATCATCACAATCAGGGTGTTGGGGTGAAGTCAAAGCTCCTGAACCAAGCAATACATTAATTGGGTGGAAAATAAGGAAGTCTGCCAAGGTTTAGATTTAACGCAAATTAAAGAGATGGAAATCTAAGCTAAAATCTTTGTTCATTTCCCACAAAAGAAAGCCTGCTCTTTGAGGAGTTTAAGAATCTTGCTCACTGATGGGATGAGAGTAGATTGCTGGCAAAGCCTGAAGGAAGACAGTGCGCACCACGACCTCCTCTGCTAGAGTCTCAGCACCAGCATGCCTTTTGAGCACCTGTGTTTAATAGCTTCTGATTTCTCCAAACTTCATTTTTCTCTGCAAAAACGAGGCAGTGCATAGGCAAATTAAACCCTCACAGGAGTGATTCCCACAGGGGTTCTGTGGCTGCTCTGTGAGTGGCTTCCTCTGACCTCCCATGGTTTCACTCTTTGTCACAGGGTGGTGTGACAGCAGACCCTGGGAGCAGAAGGCAGAGCTAACATTGAGAGGAAGGGAGAAGTGAAGTCAACTTTCCTGAACAAGAGAAAGGTTGAGGGAAACGCTCTTTCCTTCTCTTTAGCCATTGTTTCTTTCTATTTGACGTGTTTTCTTTATAATCACATTCTAGTTAAAATAGTACCTTTGTTTTCATTAATCACAACTCTTACTTTTATCATCTTTTTAAAAAATTTTCTTTGGTTGACTCTAGTATCCATCTTCTAAATTTTAAAAATAAATCTTAGCACAATTGATTTTAAACAATCTTCTTTTCTAATACAAATACTTAAGACTGTAAATCCCTCTCAAAGTATTCCTTTGACCACAACTCATAGGTTTAGCTTTATAAGCTTTTCATTATCTTCTATTGTCATACTATCCTAGGAATTATGTATTTCTTTTAAATTTTAATTTATACAACATGAATTGTGTAGTGCTTTTTTTGAAAAAAATTCAAATACATGGGACCTTTTTTCTTTCACCTTTTAAAAAATAACTTCTAACTTAATTAGATTGTCATTAGAGCTCATGATCTGTGTAATATATGTGGTATCTTTGAAATGTATTGTGTTCATTTCCTTTATGATAAAATGTCATAATAAACCTTCTATATACACTTAAGAAGTATATGTATTCTTTAATTGCTGGCTGCAAAATGTACATATGTACACTAGGTTTAAATTTGTTAAGTACATTGTTCAGATCTGTATACTTCCTGATTAGTTTTGTGGTTTATCTATCAATTGAGAGCAACATGTTGAAATCTATGATGGTGGATTTATCAACTTATCCCTTAACTATATTCTAGGCTTTTTAAAACTTGGTGCATACATGTTTTAAATTGTAAGAGCTTACTTCATGAAAATTTTTATCATTGGATAATTGAAGGAAGATTAATAAAATGGCCACACTTAGGCTAACAGATTGCTCGTTCTTATGCTTGCCCTTAAAACGGTCAACTGACCTGACTGAGCGGTTGCTACTCACAGTTTCAGGCCCACTGTTAAAACTAAAGCTATTGATCTTACTCTTTCTACTTTATTCCAGTCATTGAAAGTAATAATCAGGCTTGGTCTCTGAGTCCTTCTCTAAGGAGAAGGTCACAGGACTGCAACCTTACAAAATAGCCTGAATTACCATGAAGACTACACCTTGAGTGCTTACGAGATAAAGAGATCCAACCACTGGCCTCTAGAGAATTGATTTCCTAGAGGCATCACGACACCATTCTGTCTTCTGATGAAAAAATGATTCTGTTGATTGTTATCAATGCCTCATTATTTGAGCTATGGCTATATAACCACCCCTCCCCGTCCCCAAGGTGCACTTACAGTTGTGAAGGCACCAGTCTGCTTTGAGTCCCCTTTGCCTGGCAAAGCAATAAAATTGCCTCTTTTCTTCTAAGCTTCAGGACCTTATCTCTGGGTTATTTGGCTCGTCAGGGACGGGGGCAGATCTTTCGGCAACAAACTCATGGCGCCCACGCGAGGCATGAAACACCCTCTCTTCTAAGAGGGGCTTCAGGTTCTACCCCGCTACCAGGCCAACAAGGCTCAAATGATTGCCACTCCGGGCCATCGGGAGGGACAACGGAGAACGGAGCCCAGCAGCTGCCAGGGCCCTTTTGCCCTGGGGATCCTTTCATCCCTTCCCTTTCCTCCCGTCAGCGGACTGCAGTCGCCTGAACTAACTCCTTGGAGGAAGAGAAGATGGTTCTGCTTCTTCTGAAGCGTCGCATCTGATCAGCAGGCCTAGGATAAATTCCCAGTGACGACCGAGGCCCCTTGATCTCGCCTTGAGAGTTCTCTAATTAGACAGGTGGGAACTCTCATTTGTATTTGAGTTTTTCTTAATTCTTTTCTTTGTTCTTTTAGGGTTTTTAGGGCTGAGATCTTTAATATTTGGGAGGCCGATGGTTGAAGTTCATTTTTCTATAACTCTATTCTATTTATGTTTTATAACAAATACAGCTAAATTTTTAAATGTTTATTTCATATTGCTAATATCTTCCCTTACCTATTTTCATGTGTTTATTAGGCTAATTTTAAAGTCTTGGTTCTTTTGTTTTTGTACTTTTGCTTTAATGGAATCTTTCATGCAGTATGTTGTCTTTCTTCTTAAATAGTTGGACTTTTCAAAAGTTTTATTATTTTGGCCTGTGAGGTTTTGTTTTCTGGTTTTTTTTTCTTTCTTTTTTTTTTTTTCTTTTTTTTGGTACTAGCCATGCTGTCAGGTGGTGCATGTTGGGGGAAAGCCATCTCCAGTTCAGGGAAGCTCAATGATCTCATGGAATTAAGGGTGAATGAACCCCAGGGTCTAAAAGGAAAATAAAATAACAAAACACTCCTAAGTCCTCTCAGATAAAGCCTTTATTTCCTGATAGATCCATGTATCAGAAGAAGTGCCTCTTTAAAGTGTAATTCACCAGTCCTTGGAAAATTTGAAAAGGGAAGTGTTGGAAAGTGACTACCTAAACGTAGTTCTTTTTATTATGATTGTTTTCTTTTAATCTGATGCGCATAGCACAAGGCTTCTTATCTGGCATGAGTTTACTTTTGATGACAGCTCGACTGGAGCTTTGGGCAGCAGCAGGTGCCAGGACGGGCACCGTTTGTCCCTAGGCAATGTCAGGGGAGAAACAAAAGGTGAACTCCAGCAGTTCCCTTACATTTTATCCTTCCACATCTCACCTGGCTGTTTTCTCCCCTGGGTGAAAACCACATTTCTACACAAGGCTTCAAAATAATCCCTGCCACACCAGGAGTTTTAAAATCATTTTCTGATTTTCTTTTCTTTTTCTTTTTTTTTCCCTTTGTTTTCCCCTACAGTCGTTTAGGGATTGACTTTGCAGTGAGGAATCCAGCCGTCTTGCTGGTTCAACATTTTAGTGGGAACCTGGACCTACAATGATATTTTAAAATGGAATGTTGAGCCATAATTTTTTAAATTAAACGTTTACGTTTGATATGTTTATAGGTTTCCATGCAGTTGTTAAGACATAATACAGAGAGATCCCAAGGACACTTTGTCCAGTTTCCCCTTGTGGTAACATCTTGCAAACTACAGAAAAATATCACAAGCAGGAAACTGATGGTGATACAGTTAAGATTGTTATGTCAGAGCAGGCAGATAGCTAGATATAAGCAGAGAAAGGGGGACACAGACCAAATGGCAGGAATTGGGCAGAAAGGAGGGGCACAGGCCAAATGCAGGAAACCACACATCATGTAAGTGGCAGGGGTCCCTGGGCAGAGAAAGAAAAGCAGGAATCTTTGGGCTGATAAGGGATCATGCTTTTTGGGGTGACAAGTGGCCTGGAGAAGAACAAAGAAAGGTGAGAAAAGGCAGGAATTTCCAGTGTCCAAATGTAACCTTTTGCTCATTATGCCCTAATTTCAATAAAATTAGCCTTGCAGGTCAGAAGTACCCATTATGCACCGACACCATGACAGTTCCCATCCAGACTAAATGAGGACAAAAATCCCTCCTCCCTTTGGGAAGGTGGAGTTGGGATGATAATCAGGGAAAACGACCCCAAGCCCTTCCCTCCCCAGTGAATATTCTGCCCATTCATTTTTACACCCTATGTAACTAACTTGCCAAAGAAACTCAGGGCAGCCACTCACCTGAGCCTGCCCGCTCTCCCCCTGAGAGTGTACTATCCATCCCTTAATAAATCCTCACTTTACTTTCTTAACCTCTGTGTCTTGTCTCTGAATTCTTTCTGGGATAGGACAAGAACCTGGAACACCTGTTGGATCCACTGACAACAATTATAGAAAAGAGTATGTCCACCAGCACAAAAATCCCTCAAGTTGCCCTATTAATAGCTACATCCAGTTCCCTCCCACTTCCAACCTCTCCTTACTTAATTCCTGGTAACCACCAATCTCCTTTCCTTTTCTATAATTTTGTAGTTTTAAGAATGTTAGATTTGGGGGGGAGGGTGTAGCTCAAGCTGTAGAGCGCATGCTTAGCTTGCACGAGGTCCTAGGTGCAATCCCCAGCACCTCCTCCAAAAATAAATAAGTAAACCTAACTACCTCCCCATGTCAAAAAAAAAAAAAAAAAAAAGCTCAGTGGAATCATACAGAATGCAGCTTTTTAGGATTGGTCTTTTTTTTTTCATTCATTATAATTCTTTGGAGACTGATCCAGATTGTTGCATGTATTGACAGTTCATTTCCTTTATTACTGAGTAAATTCCATGGTTTGGATATTTCACAGTTTTTGTTTAACCATTTACCCATTGAAGGACATCTGGTTATTTGCAGTTTTTAGCTATTACAAATAAAGCTGTTATAAACATTCATGGACAGGTTTTTGCATGAATATGTTTCCATTTTTCTCAGATAAATGCCCTTAAGTACAATTTCTAGATTATATGGTAATTGTATATTTGTTGTTGTTTTTTCTTTTTAGGAAAGTGCCAAAATATTTTTCAAAGTTATGCCATTTTATACTCCCACCAATAAGGTGTGAGGGACCCAGTTTCTCCCCATCCTCACCAGCATTTGGTGTTGTCATTGCTCCTGTTTCAGCCATTCTGATCGGTGTTTGGTGATTCTCATTGTGGTTTTCTCTTGCATTTCCTTAGTGGCTGATGACAGTGAACAACTTCTCATGTGCTTATTTGTCATGTTTGTCCTCTGCAGTGAAATGAATCTTCATGACTTTTGCTCTATTTTTAACTGAATTATTTGAGTTTTCACTGTTGACTTGTCATAGTCTAGATATTCAGCTCATATTCTAGATATTAGTTCTTTGTTGGATATGTAATTTCCAAATATTTTCTGCCAATCTGTGGCTTGACTTTTCATTAAAAAAAATCTTTGAATAATAGTCATTTACTAAAATGGCCATTAGAAATTTGAGAGCAACCCTCTTTTCCCTTTCTCATCATAAAGACTTGAGTGCCTGTTTGCACAAAACGTTCCACTGATTTTTGGAAGTGATCTTCAGTATTAAAACTAGTGAAGCTACAGAGGTTGTGACTTCAGGGATCACAGACAGTTTCAGCACTTCAGGGATGAGATAAAAGTTTACACTTTGAATTGGAAGGAGCTACATTGATAAAACATTTTCTTGGGAAAATTCTGTACTGGCAAAATAACAAAAAGACAGAGCATTAGACTAAGATACTTAAAAGTTGTGAGCCCAGCAAAATAATGCAAATACTGTGCTTCAAACTGAGTTATTTAATATCACAGGCATGCGACGTGTTGGAACAGATTAAGGAGGTTAATATTAATATTTTTATATCTTGGCCTAGGGCCAGATGAAACTGTTTGAGGCTTTGGATTAAGAGCTATTGAAAAGGGGCTTCATTCTTGTTGTTACTGCTTTCCTAGTTTTTAGTTAAGATGGAAACTCACAAGTTGAGGTCTGAGAAAAAAGACTCAGGAAAGAACACTCCAAGAATGCGTGTTGGTATGAGATTATGGAAATATTACTACTTGTATCCGGTTTTAAATTTTCTATGTAATTGAGTCCATCATTATTATTATTAAGCCTTTAATACAATTTCATTAAGTACTTCAGCCTGACATGAGTGCTGTTTGGGTGAAATTAATGTGGGAGTCATTCCCCCAATGGAGTCAAGCTTTGCAGAAAGAGAACCACTGCCGAGAGTTTCAGGTACGACACCCCTGGAGTGATCACTGGAGAAGCTTATGGAAAGAGCCAGAACAAGAGAACCAGATAGAGAAGAGTCTGTGTTCTCCATATGGCACACAGTTTGTCATTCTGTTCCCTGGTAATGGAGGGAGGGAAAGTCCAAAGAAGTTTAGGGTTTTCAGGTTATACTTTCTTTTCCTTATAATGTGATTTTAGCATTTTAGCGACTTGGACCATGTCTGATTTCTATTAACCAGCCATAGCAGCTCCCAGAAAACTATAAGCCCTTTTCAAAGGTCACAGCAGTGACTTAACTGTTCTTTTCCTTATTGCATACTTAAGAATGAGAAAAAATCTGAATTGCAAATTGCAAGCTATTTTTAAAGATTCAAGCTTTTCGTCATTTGAGATTAAAACAAAAATCATTATTTGTCCTCAATTTTAGTTTTTTTGCTCATCTCTTGACTTTGGGATTTCTGCCAAATATTTCTTTCCTATTAGTGTTCCGTCGGTCAGGACTTGGATTTGTAATTGTCTGTGCTACTCTTTCAAATGTGTTGGCCTGATTCTATGTATGAGAGTTATGAGAAAAGCAGACTCTAATCATTATCAATGTAAGGGTTTCCTGAGAAATATTCAGCGCTCATCTGTGAAATGTGGAAGGTGATACTAGTCCTTAAATAGGTGCAGAAAGTAACAAGAGTAGTATCAATCTCCTTGCAAGACGTAGGTAGCTCAAACGTAATGAACCCTTCATTTCACAGGCAGGATTCTCTGTCATCTGGTGCAATGAAAGGCAAACAGCTCTTTTTTTAGTTTATCAGACTTCAGTTCAGTTTCTGGAGATGTCACGAAATAGGGTCATAAATATTAGATAAGTCTATTTATTTTTCACCAAGTTTTCTTCCACAATGCGTTAGTACATAGCCCTTGTTTTTTGTCAAAACTATTCATTAACCCCTCCTTCCTTCTGGGCCATCCAGCTTGATCTCAGCTAGCATGTACCTACGGAAAGTTATTTTTATTTTTGAGGAATCACATGGCAGCATGACATAGGTATTGCAGACTACAGTCTCAGTTGTGAGTAGTACATAGTAACTATCTCCATTTATTCACAGACAGGAAGTTTTGTAAAGCTGCAGTGCTTATCCTGAGAAACCTTTTCCATGATACTGCATACCTCAGAGAAGCACAAGTCAATTCCACCGGTTTGATTAGAAGGAACACAGTGTGATATGTCCCTCCTGAAAGATACATTCCTCATTATTTTATCCTGGTGTTGGCACAGTACCAGCATAGCCCCACCCTTTCATAGACATGATGAATTCAGTGGGATGAATCAAATGGTCTTTTGTCATAAATTATCAATGTTTGAATTAAGATTGTATAAGTAAGTTTTATTTCTGATTTAAATCTCTTTTCCAGCTATAACCACGTATATCCTTTAGGATCCTATAAAGTATGCAACTGTTTATTACCCAGTAGACTTTTTTATCACTTTGATAAGAAATTATCGAAAACTTCAAAATAGAGCAAAAGGATGACTGCATTTCTTTGTAATGCCATGCTGGAACATTGCCTAATAGATTCTTAAGAATTATATATTTTTCTAGGGATGCACCTTTGTTTGAGTCATTGATAAATACCCAGATTCTGTAAAATACATGTTGACTTTTGTCTGAAAGAGACATAAATAAATGATTTTTGTCAGTTAGAAAAGTAACTCCAAAGATTATGGCTTTATTACCCTGTAGGGCATTAACCAATTTTCTCTCACTCTTAAAATACTTATCTCAGCATGCCCTACTCTATTAATTATATAAACTTGTATTTTAAGTGATCCTTCAGGCGACTTTATCTATCTGTACCTTAGTTTGCTCATCCAGAGTGAATCAAAAGTGGTGATAGAAACTTAGCTTTGCTGACTTGTTTTCCCCTGCGCTGTTTTGTTTTCATTTCTGGTTTATGGATAACTTTGGTTCTGCTTCTGGTTTGCAAATGTCAGTAAGTTATTCCCAAGAACTGGTGACACTATTTAGGAATCCAGTTTTGTGATCTCCACTGAGATGTTGGGCATCTATTCTCTAAGGGTGAGCCACTACAGGAACTCTGGATTGAAGTCTTTGGTTTGTATGTGTTTGAGTGTCCCCAGACCACCCACGTGTTCAGTGATTCACTAGGACTTATGGGACTCTGAGGGCCTTAATTATACCCATGGCTATGGTTTATTACAGGGAAGTGACACAAAACAAAACCAGCCAGTATAAAAGACTCATCCAATGGGGTCTGGAGAGATCCAGACACAACTTCCAAAGCTCTTCCTGGCCAGAGTTGCACAGAACACGATTCTTTCTTCAGCAGTAAACTGAGGACATGTATATAGTCTTTCTGGGTAGAGAAGCCTGCTTCCGAGAGATAGCAGAGGGTTTTTATTGGAAGCTGGTCACGCAAACACTTTCTACCTGCACTACCAGCCATAATTACCAAAATCCCAGACACTCAGAAGGAGAGCAGGTGTTCATCATAAATCCATGTAAGCATAGATTATAAGTAAGATAGAACACTGAAAATCTGGTCATCAAAGATAATTTTTATTTAAAAATGGTACTGAATGTCTCTACCTTTGAGAAGTGTTAATGAACATCTTTATTTTTGCTACTGTAAGAGTGTAAAAGAATGTGATTTTAGAGGTTGTATAATGTATACTCACGAGCTTCTCTGGTCTGGCAAAATGCTTATAAAAGTCCATTCTCAATTACATACCTCTTATTTTTTGCTGTGAAGCACAACTTGGTACTTTGGTTAAAAGAGGTAATTAACATGGCTGGATGAGACTCTATGCAGAAAAATAATAGAAAATAAATACAACTTGTGTATACAAGATAGATAGAATGTATTTTTTTAAAGGAACTAGAGAATAGTTTTGTCCTAAAATAAAGGGTCAGATTATTCAAGAATTTGAAAGAATATAGGGGGTGACAAGATTTGAGTGGCTATAGCGAGTTATAGAAGGTTTAAGGAAAGTAAATTTTCCTTGACTTGGGTTATAATACCCGAAAGATGTGTCTAAAAAGAAGCAATGAAATGTGTTTTGATGGATTTGTTCACAAGAGGAGAAGAAGGTTTGTTAGTTCCTTACTGTCAAATATTCTATTAATGCAATATCAGAATTCAAATATTCTTTCTGCTAAAATTGAACTTGAAATATTCAGCTCTTCTTAACAAGAAATGACAAAGGGTTACTCTTTAGTTTTTGTGTAATTCTCAGACAGCAGAGAATCTGTATCTCATCAGCATAATTTTTGTTTGTTCTGCTGTCTTTTAACACCCTTGATTATTTCTTTAAAAAAACAAAAAACAAAAATTACTTCCAAAAGAGTGAAGGTATCTTACAATTAGGTTACCTTTTGCTATATATGTTTAAAAAAATTTTTTGACATTGTGATTAATAGGTAGACAGGCGACAACCATTTTTTTTAGGCACTCATGTCCCTGTCTTAATCCAGTGTCTAATCTCCTCTGATAATGCTTTTGATTTTACTCTTCTAAAATCAGATTGAGAAAAATATTTTTTTCAAGGTATTTTTAAATACCTAAATAATGTTTGGGGTTTTCCAGAGGTCCCTGGCTCCCTACGAAGATTCTTCTTTCATCTTATTAAAGGAGGGATACTGGTAATAATTAGGTTGTTTGATGTGCTCAACTTTTCTTAGTTAGCTTAATACTATTGTCAGAGTTGCTTGGGAAGAGGTATCAAATCAGGAGAAACTATGCTACTTTAAGTTGGTTTTGTACAGGAAAATACTATTAATACAAATATGTTTCAGAGGTTATCCACATTATAGGAAGAATTAGAAGGCTCCAAGATTGAGGCCCTTAGACTTCATTGTATGTTTGACCCATAGGGGAAACCGGGATCAAATCCATCCTTAAAATATCATTATGTATTGTGACCCAACAGAGAATGTTATTCCCATTGAATCTCATAATATTCTAGTCTAATAAATTAATCACTGTCATTTGGTCTTATCAACAGCATTTGTCTAAAGGCTTATTATAAACTGCAGTCTAGAAATAGGGTCCTCAGAAAAGAAGCATGTTCTTTGGGCCTCAGAGAAAGATGGTACTAGTTACTGATACTTTGAGGGAAAGACTTCTGAGTGCAGGCTTCTAAGCCAACATCATTTAGGCAGGGAACAAATTCAAGACTTCCAGAGCTCTTTTTAATCAAGAAGCGTACAGCTTCATGAAAGCAGACTGCTGACCAAGATCCAATGGAAAAACAAATGATTAAGTAAGACTGAATAAACTGGAAAATTTAATTGTGGTTATTCACTTCAGAATATTGTTGGCAATATTTTTTAATACACTGTTTTCTGATGGATACATGAGCAAGCCATCTCTATTTCTCAGTGAAATATGGTTTTGCAAATTGAAATGATACTTTTAAAAAATGCTATCTTTTTCTCACTGATCTATCAGTGGACAAGACTAGACACTGAGTCTCTCCTTTTCATAGCAATATAAATATTTACATAGGTTAACTACGATTCTTTTTCTTTTTAACCAGAATATAATTAGGCAAATCAATTTTACAACCAAAGGTATGGATGAAGTGTCATATTTGAGACTAAATCTTCTTTATTCACATATAAAAAGCTCACAAGTAAGGAAAAGGGGTTGTACCTTTTATGTGACGAATATCTTCATAGCTCTTCCAGGATACTGGCCTAAAAATAGGATCCTTGCCTTACAGATATTGAAGAAGGTCCTGAGAGTCCAGGAACCTCAGCAGATTTTGAAGGCCTCAGAGAGAGAGGAATTCAGCATCATTACATATACTGCAAGCAAAACTTGGTGGAGATAAATCTCTTGTGTTTGGTTTGTACCTTGAGAAAGAAGAGTAAATAATGGAAGCTTTAAAAAGTACTTTCTTATATTCTTAATGAAATCTCCACACAGAATTTAATTCTATGGGCTTAGTGTTCTTCTAGCTTTGTAAAACTCTAGATTAGAGGACCATTCAGAAAGGACATGTTCATATGTTAATTGCTGAATTTAATAGATGGAACAGGGGATGAGCCTTTTTGTGATAAACAATATAATCTCTGATGATTATTTATGTTCACAAGGAAAGTCTACGAAAAGCTACCAGAAAGTTTTTAAATAAGGAAAAAGCATGACTGCATGCCTTTTCAAGGTCATAGTGGAGCATTGTCTAATAGACCCACCCCCAAATTATTTCTCTATATGGTCCGCTTAAGTTGATTCATTACTTAACTCGTGACAAGGCCTGTGCGATTATATGTTTACTTTAACAAGGTTTGAAGCAGAGGTTTTATCTGTTTGTTGTCAGAGTTTGTCTGTTGAAGATGCAAATGATTGCTGTCTGATAGAAAAGGTTACTATTTTATTGCCCTGTAAGATATTAACCGGTTTTGTGTCTAACTTCAAGTTTTTTCAGCATGCCATGCTAAGTTGACTGTATAAATCTCTTTGATGCTTCTTAATGTAGCTGGATTGTTCTGCTGTTTCCCTCATTAATAAGTTAAGCATATTTGACTTGTTCTCACTGTATATTTATGTGATTCATTATTTTAACTTTTTAAAGAATTATACTTTGAATAACATATTAGTTTACAAAGGTATCAAGGCAGACATAGTTATTAGTTCCTAAATACCATATTTTTAATTTAAGTCAGGTGTCACCCAGTATATGGGAAACATAGCATTTGATGGTATTAAATTTTTGTAAATACATAGACATTTTAATTGAAATGGCCAAACATAACGTTCACCAATATATTTAGAATTTATGCAGTATTTAATTAAAGATAAACACTTTCTAACTGTTATTCTGATGTTCCGTCCCTTCTCTCTTTGGTTTATTACTGACAACACCATCATAAAAAAATTTCTACATTTATTTTATCATGTCCTTCCAATGAGGAATTATTCTCTACAAATAACTGCTTCTGTGTAGAGTCCTGTGAAAGGACTTGGGGCTGTTTTTGTCTCTGTTCTCTGATTTAGCTTTCTAGATGTCATCTATTTTTCAGAACTCAGTTCAAAGCTCTGGGTCTGTGAAACCTCTCCTTAATCCTTTCCATAAAGTTATTTGCCTTATAGCTCTAATCATATACCTTTACGTGATTGGCTAGCAGTTATGTTAAAATTTTTTGTTCATGTTTCTCCTAGTTGATGTTGAGCATCAGGACGGTGCCTGAGTCTAATAACTGTTCAAAATTTGACCTGTTTAAAAAAGCCTACTAAAATGAGTCAATCACTTCCTTTTCAAAGCATCCTATAATATTAAAAGCCTCCTCGACTGTATTATTAACCGTATGCCAATTTACAACAGCTATTAGATTTTTCTCTTTAACTAATTTTTAAGTCACAAATAGTGATTTAGCATTTAGCCTTTTGTTTTCTTTACAAATAAACTTTAAGATCATTCAAGGCAAAATCTGTGACATGCTATATATTTGTATTCCACAAGACATTATCACAATGCCTTTCATAACAGCAGTTACTCAATTAATGTTTATTGATTTGACTTTGTCTCTTGAACGTTGCTTATTTTGATTTTGCCATATTTAAGTAGTACATAACTTTCTATATTGATCATAAATATTTTTATGGGACATAAAAATGTCCTAAATGCAAAGGTGGTTTTCTCAGTGTTTTCAGAAGTATGCAAATATGTCAATTAAATCTTTGCTGGCTGTGATCTCAACTTTCAAACTCAATTCAATCTGGGAAAATTTTAAAATGCTGCTTCATCTCTGCTTCAATAAAAAAAATTAAAATAAATACATAAAATTTAAAAAATGCTGCTTCAATCCAACCTTAGATTAACTTTCTTCCGTGTCCCATGCTGGTATTAGACCCTACTTCATTCCATAGAATATAAATAGAACTCTTTGACCAATATATTGCAATAGTGTGAATTCTAGTAGTTACAGTCTTGTCTTATTTTCCCAGTCAGCAGTTTCACATCTACGCCAACTCTTTTCTCAGCATATTTCTAGCTGGTAGATGGCTATTCATTAATATGCATCACTTACAGTGATTTTTAAAAAAAATTCCCACTTGCAATATTTTGTAGCCTGCCTTCTGACACTTTTTAATCTGATTTTTAGTTAGTAAGTAGTAACCAGTCATTGAGTTTCAAATACATAATCTCTTTTAAAAATCTTTTCTAATTAGTCTTTCATCTTTACTATTCTACCAAAGCTGTTTTTAGCAAAGCCACCAATTTCTGACAGTGTGCTAAATCCAAGGATTAATTTGTCATCATTGTGGAACTTGACCAGCCAGCAGCATTGCTTCAGGTAATGACTTGCTCCTCTTCTGTATGCTTTCTTCGCTTTCAGCACACCTTTCCTCACTGGCTCACATTTCTTCCTCATCTCTCTGGTCTCTTAATGCATTGATGCCCAAGGAAATCGACTATTTCCTACTCATAGTCTAGGTAATTTCATCTAATCTCAATGGATATCATAGTTTCAAATGTCATCCATGGACCAACAGTTCTGTTCCTCCCTCTGAACTTCTTTCACCCACGTAGAGGCATCTTCAATTTAAAATGCCCAAAACTGCACTTGAGATCTTCCTTCTACATCCATTCACCTTATAGTCTTTCCCAACTTAGCTATCGGCAATGTCACCCCTCCAGTTACAGTGGTTCCCCTTATCTGTGGTTTCACTTTCTGCAGAATTAGTTACTATGGTCAACCACAGCCCGAAACTATTACATGAAGAATTCCAGAAATAAACAATTCATAAATTTTAAGTCATGCACCATTCTGAGTAGCATGATGAAATCTCCCTCCTCCTGCTCTGACCCACCTGGGACGTGAATCACCCCTTTTCCAGCATATTAGTCACTTAGGAGCCATCTTGGGTATAAGATCAACTGTCAAAGTATCATTATCATAGTGCTTGTGTTCAAATAACTCTTAATTTACTTAATAGTGGCACCAAAGTGCAAGTGTTGCTGGCAATTCAGGTATGCCAAAGAGAAGCTGTGTGCTTCCTTTAAGTGAAAAAAATGCAAGTTCTCAAGTTAACAAGGAAAGAAAAAAATTTGTATGCTGAGGTTGCTAAGATTTATGGTAAGAAGAAATCTTCTGTCTGTGAAATTGATAAGAAGGAAAAGAAAATTTGTGCTCGTTTTGCTGTCACACCTCAAACCGCAAATGTTACAGCCACAGTGTGTGATAAGTGTTTAGTCAAAATGGAAAAGGCATTCAATTTGTACAATAAGATATTCTGAGAGAGAGAGCCCACATTCACACCACTTCTATTAAAGTATACTGTTATAATTGTCCTATTTTGTTATTTGTTGTTGTTTATCTCTTACTGTGTCCAATTTACAGATTAAACTTTATCATAGGTATGTATGTATAGGAAAAACCATTGCAGACATTGGGTCCGGTACTCTCCGCCGTTTCAGGCATCCACTGAAGGTCTTGGAACGTATCCCCCACAGATAGGGGGAGATGACTGTGCTCAATTTCCCTTCCTGTCATCCCCTACATCCCATCCATGAGCAGTTCTACTTCAGGATATATTCTGACCACATCTCACCACACGTGTTACTCTCATTCTAACCCAATCTCAGACCATATTTGTAATTACTGAAATAACTCCTGGCTGTTCTCTCTGCATCTGCCTTTGCATTCCCGTGCCCCCCCTTCAGCCACCTTTCTGTTTATTCTCAGAGAGTACTTGAGGCAATCCTTTAAAAATAAGTCAGATCGTGTCACTCTCCTTTCCAAAACCTTCACCTCAGGGCATTTGCAGTTTGCCTGGAACCCTCTTCCCCCATTTATCTGTGATTTCTGTGCTCAGCTTCTGGGGTTTTCCCTTGGTCTTAGGAAGATCTTTCTTTACCCCCTTCTTAACACTGTAATAACACCACCCTACAGCACACACAAGCTTTTATTCCCCTTCCAAGCCTTCTTTTTATCCACAACATTTATCAGCCTCTAACATACTATGTGTTTTACTTTTTGTTTGTTCACTAGTCTTATTCTTTCACTAAACTGTACGCTCCCTAAAGGCAAGTCTGTTGAATGGTTTCTTCAGTGCTGTATTTCCAGTATCAAGTACCCAACATATAGACTGGATCAAGAAATGTTTATGGGATTAGCTCATTAATTAATAATTTTTTAAAAAACACATAGGACCAAACCACAAGCTTTGAAATAATATATCTGTATTTTCCATACCGATATGGTGACAGTTGGAAATAATGAGAAACCTTCAAAAATTATGATGTATTTGCATGTGATATTGTGTTAACCTAAACTATGTTTATCTTATTTATACATGCTTCAATTTGTAAAAGATTTATAACAGCTGTTTCAGTTTGGATGTTGACAGGTATTTGAATAAATCTTAAATTGTGGATGGAACAATCAGCTCATCCTCTAAATTCTCATCTGACCATGCAGAAAACATCCAATCAGCAAGACACCCATTCTAATTTTCTAATTTCAAATTATCTCTACAGAAAATTATCTATACATTGGCCCTCACTTCAATGTCATTACTCTTCCAGAATTTTTTTTTCAGTTACTAAATTGAAATCTTCAATGGTTTGTTAATAATTATTTCCTCTTGCTCTGGACTCTTTGAAGAACAGCAACTAATCATCATTCTCATCTTAAGAGAGTTAATGACTATTAATAGATGTATTATTGCTGTTGTTCCTCTTAAATCTAATATATCTGTGAAATATATATATACACACACACACATGCATACATATATATGCACACATATTTGTATTTTGGATTTAAACCTTCAAAATGACCAACTTCCCTGCAATAATCTGTCTCCTTCAAGCATCAGATATTGCTCACATTTAGAAAAGGCATTAAAACAAAAAGAAAATGCCAAGTGACCCCTCAGAATACTAGACCCCATCGTTAATGGATATAAAGATTTGTTTTCCTAATTGTGATACTAATTATCATTGTCTGAATAATGACCCCAGTTAATAACACAAGGACATAAAACTTAAATAGACTTTTTCTCAACCTTATCTTCATTTGTGGAAATTGTAAAATCTTAGAACTGGAAGACACCTTAAAGCTACCTAATTCACTGTTTGAATGTTTGTATTGGGTGGTTTAAGTGATTCTGTCAGCTTGTGCCAAGCTGACACAAAGGAAAGTGACAACTGGAAAGAGATGTCACGCAAATAGCTCATCTTTGGAGAAAAGCTATCATGCCCTGGATGAAAGATGTCCTTTTAAGCTTTGCCCCATCTAAGAGCAGAGAGAGAAAATTCAAGCAAAACTTCACGTCGCATTGTATTACTGTCAGAAGGATACTTTCGTCCCCTGATACTTTCACCCAACCTGAAGCTTATTTGTATTGCACTTGGTTTTCTTCTTCCTCTTACAAATGACAGATCCCAAAGCAAAAGCAGAAGAAACACATGAGAGTGACTGCACAGAGGAACCCAGGAGCTCACAACATCCCCACTTTTGCTCATGCCTTACGGACTTATACCCAATTCTTGTCTATCAAAGCTGTTCCCTAGGGGCTAGGGAAAGCATCTCACGTAAAAACACCAGGGAAGATTCCACATGCAATGCTCACATTCACATTTGCATTTCACAATTAATTGAATGATGATGATGATGCTGATGAATTGTCTCTGCCAGACAACGTTCTAAGTACTCCTCAAATATTAACCCACTAGTCCTCCCAACCTCATATGGGAGCAGTGTTATTATTTATTCCCATTTTACAGATGAGGACACTTAAGCATAGGGAAATTAAGAACTTGATAAGGTCAAACAATTCAGATGCTGGATTACATAACTTTTTTCTCACATGAGTAGACAGAATCCCTCTTCTTTGAACTTAAAACACAGCAATATTATTTTTCATTTAATTCATTGGCTACTCATTTCTCTCTTTTAGTTGTTCAAACATCCATTTCTTAAATAGTGGGGCTGTTCTATGGACCTGAGATTGTGACTGAAGTCTCTGCTGTCTCTAAGCAGATAGATACTATCCCAAAGTTAATTTTCTTTTTAAAATAAACTATATTTGTAACAGTTTTATATTTACAGAAGAACTGTAGAGGTTTTTGTTGTAACTAATGCAAAGAGTTCCTGTACACCTTACACCCATTTTCCCCTATTATTGACATCTTATTATTAGTTATCAAATTTGTAAGTGTGCATTTGGTCATAGTATTTTTTGATTACAATTTAATGTCCATGGGTTCAACACCAATGACCCTCTTCTCTCGTTCTGACATTGGTAATTCGTGTCTGCTCTATTTTTCTTGATTACCTTTGCTAAAGTTTGATTTTATTGATCTTTTCAAAGAACTACCTTTTGTTGGTTGGTTTTTATCTATTATTTCTTATTTTCGATCTCATTTATTTTTCCTCTAATTTTTATTATTTATTTTCTTCTGTTTATTTAAATTATTCTTTCTTCACTAGATCTCTAAAGATGAAACTTGGTATACTGATTTTTGAAAGGTTTTTTTTTAATATGTCATTTAATGTTGTGAAATTTCCTGTGAGTACTGCTTTTAAACATCCCAGAAATTTTAAGCTGTACTTTACTTTTAATTTAATTAAAATATTTTAACTGAAATATAGTTGAAATATAATATTGTGTTAGTTTCAGGTGTACTACACCTGACTTGACGTTTACATACCCTATGAAATGATCAGCATAATAGATCCAGTAACAATCTGTCCCCATACAAAGTTATTACTATATTATTTAACAAATTCCTCATGCTGCATATAACATTCCCATGATTTATTTATTTTGTAACTGGAGGTTTCTACCTCTTAATCCCCTTCACCTATTTCATCCACTCCCTGCACCCTCTTCTCTCTGGCAACTACCATTTTTCCTCTGTATCTACAAGTCTGTTGTTTTGTTTTGTTTGTGTTGTTTTTTAGATTCCATATATAAGTGAGATCATATGGTATTTGTCTTTGACTTCTTTCACTTAGAATAATACCCTCTAGATTCACCCATGTTGTCACAAATGGCAAGAATTTATTCTTTTTAATGGCTGAGTAATATTCCACTATATACACATGTAAATACTCAGAAGTGAAATTCCTGGATCATATAGTAGTTCTATTTTAAACTTTTTGAGGAAAGTCCATATTATTTTCTATAGTAGTTGCACTAATTTACATTCCCACCAGTAGTGCACGAGGTTTCCCCTTTCTCCAAATCTTCATCAACACTTGTTATTTGTTATCTTAATCATAAAACATAATAGCCATTCTGACAGGCATGAGGTAACCTCCCATTGTAGTTCTGATTTGCATTTCCCTGATGATTAATGATGTTGAACATCTTTTCATGTGTCTGCTGGCCATCTGTATGTCTTTGGAAAAATGTCTTTTCAGGTCCATTGCCCATTTTATAGTTAGAGTGCTTTTTTTTTTTTTTTTTTTTTTGATGTTGAGTTGTATGAGATCTTTACATAATTTAGATATTAACCGTTTATGAGATGTATCACTTGCAAATATCTTCTCCTATTCAGTGGGTTGTTTTTTCATTTTGTTGACAGTTTCCTTCACTGTTTAAAAACTTTTTAGTGTGATGTAGTCCCATTTGTTTGTTTTTGCTTTGTTTCCCTTGTCTGAGGAGACATATTCAAAAAAATACTGCTAACACTGATATCAAAGAGAGTATTGCTTCTGTTTTCTTTTAGGAGTTTTATGGTTCCTGAGTCTTTTATTTAAGTCTTTATTCCATTTTAATTTTATTTTTGTATATGGTGTGAGAAAGTAGTCCAGTCTGATTCTTTTGCCTGTAGCTGCCCAGTGTTCCCAACACCTTTATTGAAGAAATGGTCTTTTTCCCCATTGTATATTCTTGACTCCTTTGTCATCAATTAATTGATGGTGTAAGCATGGGTTTATTTGGGGGCTCTCTATTGGTTCCATTGATCTGTGTGCCTGTGTTTGTGCCAGTAGCATACTAATTTAATTACTGTATCTTGTAGTATAATTTGAAATCAGGGAGCATCAAACTTGCAGCATCCATTTTCCTTCTCAAGATTGCTTTGGCTATTTCAAGCCTTTTGTGTTTCCATACAAATTTTAGAATTATTTGTTCTAGTTCTATGAAAAGTGTCATTAGTATTTTGATAGGGATTGCATTACATCTGTACATTGCATTGGGTTGTATGTTCATTTTAACAGCATTGATTCTTCAATTCATGAGCACCATATGTTTGTGTCATCTTCAGTTTCTTCCATCAGTTTCTTCCATCAGTGTCTTATAGTTTTTAGAGTACAAGTCTTTTCCTTCCTTGGTTAGATTTATTCCCAGGTATTTTTCTCTTTTGATATACTTACAAAAGGGATTGTTTTCCTAATTTATCTTTCTAATAACATCATTATTTTTGTATAGAAACATAATAGATTTCTGTATATTAACTTTATATCCTGTAACTTTCCTGAATTCATTGATGAGTTCTAATACTATTTTGGTGGAATCTATAGGGTTTTCTATATAGTGTATCAAGTCATCTGCAATCAGTGACAATTTTACTTCTTCCTTTCCAAATTGGATTCTTTTTATTTACTTATTTTTTGTCTGATTTAGAGAGACTCACTTAAATGAGTCACTCTCTTTTAGAAAGACCTTACTTTACATCAAAATCAACACATTCAAAACCCAATCTAAAGTCACATGTATCCTATTCTTCACTCAGCTTTCCCTTGTCTTCTGTTAATGTTACCATCATTATGTATGAAATTAGATCTTGAAATGATCTTTGATTCCTTTCTTATCCTCAATATTGACATCCAATAATTTGGCAGATGTTAGATTCCTCAACTGCTGTGTAGAGGAATTACCTCCTTCCCAATTTTACTTTCAAATGTCAAGTTCAGACTTTCATTAGGTCTTTTCTTGCCTTTTACAATTGCCTTCTACTGTCCAGTGATCCCAATTTTAGATTAATCTTTCTAAATGCAACTCTGATCATGCTATTACATGTTATTAGCTATTTCAAAAACTATCAAAAAATCCCTTTTGGATACTGACGTAAATGCACCTTCCTCTGCTTTGAACTTGGCATCCTCTCCAGTGTGATGAAGCCCACCTTTCCAGTCTTCCCTTCCTTCAGTCCTCACACTCCCATGGTTCATCCTGAGTGAGCTGCTATGAATTCTGCCTCATACTTTCCAGTCTCCGTGCTCATTCTGTTATTTTTCAAAGTCTCCTTTGACGTTTCAAATCTTTCTTTCCTCTCAACATTCATCTCATGTTTTCCATGGACTATCCATCTTCTCTCCTTCTTCTCTATGTTGATGAGAATTTCTGTTTCTTTGATCCCCTATAAAAATAGTTACAACTCTAAAGTTATCATTTTCCCTCTTGCTTTAGCTGTGTGTTTCACTGTTATCTTTCCCTTCCTCAGACACTATTTGCATGCTCTGGAGAGCAGAAACTGGGAAATATTCATCTTTCTATCATTTTAAGTTCGCCACACTTCCTGACACTTAATAATTATTTAATGAGGATATATTTAAGTTAAATAAATATACTTTTCATCCCTCTTTTCTTGTTTAGTGATATAGAATGGAGTGGTGAATGAAGAAGGAGACAGTCTGTACACATAAAATATTTATTTTAATTTTACTTCAGAAAACCAGAGTTTGACAGCTTCTCAAATTGCTAAATAACAAGTCTGATCTTGAGGACTATCTAATAAAAGCTGGTGATGTCTGGATATCAAAACCTCTAAGTCTCAGCAGCTAGCAAGCCTGTGTGTTGGTATATACCCAATGGTAAGGCTTGATACCATAGCTTCAAAATTGATAATTATATATAATGAGGCTCTAAAATTGTTTGTCTGCTTCAAAACTAACTACCAGCTCTGGCTCAAATTCATTAAGAAGCATTTTTCTCTTGAGTGTCTCATTATGAGAAAGGGTCTTAGTGCCAATAAACTTCTCACGTGACTGATGCTAGAATGCAGAGCTCGGATGGCCTTGGGAACCATGATTGCCAAGCCCACAATTTAGTATCTTGGAAAAGCACTGATGTCTGAAATGCAACTTCAGAGTGAAAAAATAAGCAAGGGAAAGAGGTAGACCACACTAAGGTAACACTCCAGGGACTCACTGTGGCCTTGAGGAAAGCTAAATGTCTTCTAACATCCTGCCAAAGTTTAGTGTATGTGTCCACCAGGATTTTAGACTTTTCAACTGAAATGCCTGAGAACTATCTTCAGTTTGAAAGTTTTTGCTGTTAAAAAAATATGAATGCCAGGATTTGGGCTTTAATTTTCTTTAGTCGCTTGCCTTCACAGGATGCTCAGGCCCCTGGGTGGCAGTTTCTCTATAAACACTTCAGTGATGAAAAAAATTAATGTTGTGTTTTACGAATCTTTTTGTAATCAGTCATCTTTGAACATTGGCCTGAAAGGAGAAACTTCTTTGTCCCCATAACTGAAGTAAACCTAGGTAAACAAAAATTACTTGTCTACTATTTTATTAAACTTATGAGACCTTTCGCATTCCTTCTTTCATACCTTGTTTCCTTCCTTTCTCATTGCATTTATTCATGCAATTGGCTACTACTCAAAAATATATTTTTGTGTCAAGCACAGACAAAGATGAATTAGGTTCTTGGCCCATGAGAAGATTCCAGTCAACAGGAAGAAAAGAGCCACATGAAGAAACAAATGCAGTTGTGTGTTGTGGCAACTCTGATCTAGGTAATTATGGAGTACAGAGGAGAGCCAAAGGAATTACTGATCAGTTTTACCCAGATTGGGGTCAGAAAGCCTTCATAGAGAGAGCCTCACGAGTTGAGTCTTCAGTGCTGAATGTATGCTTGTTAAGAAGAGAAGGGTTGAGGAAGCCATGTGAACAATCCCTTGGCAATGCCGATATGGTGCTTCAAGGGCACCACACATCATTAGGCATGGCAAGGGTACAGCAGGACTATGTCAGGGGTAAGTCTGGGTACCCAGTGTCTGATTAGCCTCTTTGCATCCCTCTTAAGAGCAAATTGGTCTTTTCTCTTTGATTTCAGATCCCTCTGGTTCTTTTCTTTCGTATTGCCCTGGGAGTGCTATGAAATGTTTACTTTGATCTTCAATTAACTCTCTAGCTTGCCCTCAACACCTTCTCATTTACTATTTAGCCCTTACTTGCTCTAGGTCAATTATCTTGGGCTTGTCTTTTTTTTTTTTTTTTTTTTTTTCAGTTTTCAGTTTTATTAGGTAGGATTGTTACAATTTGACTGCACATATACAATATATTGCATGTAAATACATATACAAAATATACTGGACATATTTTTTAATTTACATATATGTACTGTTTATTGTTTCTAAGAATGTTTAGAGCTTTAGCTTTTTAAACTTACATAGTTGTCAAAGGAATAAAGCCAACCACAAAATAAGAATGAATTCAAAAAATACATACAGCCCACTATAAACAGCAAAATTATTTATAATTGTAAGGCTTGCCTTTTTCGGAAAACTTTCTATCCTCAAATATCTTTCTGTGATACAAGAATTTTCAGAAGAAATGTTAAAATCCATACTCTGAACCATATTTTTCCTGAGTACCAATGACATCAAGCACATAATCGTATTGTCAGTATGTTAGAGACAGAGAGATGAGCAAGCAGTGCTGTCCACCATTACCACCTCCCATGTAAATGAAATGAAGTTTACATCTACCTAGTTATGTGTTACTGCATTCCCAGAAAATGACTGATGGGTTTTCACCCATTTGGCCTGACCTGAAATATAGAATTTAAGGGGTCCTGTCATAATCATGGGGTGGAGGAATAATAAAGAAGCAGTCTTTCCTTTTCTTACTGAAATAAGGTTTAGTGGAGGCCGATGTGATTATTAATCAGGAGAAACATGTCATGGTGTTAAAAATAAAATGTGCAGTGGAAAGAAACAGGCTTCAAATCACAAATGATGAGAGGAAATGTTTTGAATTTCAAACCATGATTTTTCAATCAAACTACTCATATGGGAAACCCTAATTAATTGTTCTAAAGTGAGTTGCGTTGAAATGTATTTTACTTTTTTATTTATGCTTCTTTGGCCATCTCTCTGTCAAAGGCTATGGTTCTCCCAAACAATAAGGGATGGGCCAGAATTTGTACCACTTATTTTGTGCCTAACCACCATGTTTCAGGCACAGTGTGCAGGTACTATACCTACATACTGGCTCCTCATCTGGATATTCCTATAGCCCTGTGCAGTAGGTGATGTCACTCTCACTTTATAGATTATAAAACAAGGCATAAAAGATAAACACTGTGGTCTAAGTCACATCATATGGTTAGTAAGCAGATTTGGTATCTGGCTCCAAATCCCAAGTTTCTAACCACATTGATTCTAGTTAATGAGCTAGACAGAGGTCTGTTTAGAAGATGGTTGATGCATCATATTGTTTATATGTAGCAGAAATGATCCACTCTGACTCTGGAGGAGTTAGTCTTGTTGAAACAGGACACTGACTCTGGCACTGTGAGTTAGCTAGACGCCCTGGATTTGCATTTATACACGCAAGAACCTCTGCCTCTGCCTTCATCCACTGATGTGCTTGTGCCCATGAAAACAAGATGCCCACGAGTGGAGAAGAATTGAGTAGTGGGCAATTCTTAGAAGAATCTCATTTTCCCACTTTTGCCCCTCACTTGCTGTATAATCAGCTTAATCTAATATTCCCTCACCTGTCCTATGAAATTAAATTCTACTAAAATTTTAAGTAATATCTGTGTCCATCTGATGAATTTCTAAAGGATTTGACATGATCTAATGTAATGTTTAATACAAGCCCCTAACACTATAATCTTTTAGATCAGACAACACAAAAAATATCCTGGGAGTGTTATAGCTTCTGGTCTGTAATATTTTCTCAGATATAATATTTTTTTCTCTATTTTTCAGAAAATTCAACTCAAAGTTCTTCTCCAGGGAAATAATTAAGTCAAAACCCCAAGTCTTTTTAGTGGAGCTCTCCAGAAACTAATGGTTTTACAGAGGAAATAATTATTTTATAAGATAACTTCTTTAAAAATAAAAGCTGCCACAATATCCAATTTGAGTAGAGAACAGTACACTATAATGAAATAACTAATTTAAATATCAAATCAACAATGGTGCATTATTTCCAAGATTACGCTGGAATTTCTTGAGTTATTTTAGAGATTATCTGAAGTTATAGCAAATGATAAAAATATATCTTAAGACTGCAAAGTCTAGGTGAAAAGTGGGGTGAGCATCTTTTTTATTATGCCTTGTGTGCTGAGGGGTCCTCAGGACCGCCCCCAGGCTTGATGATTCATTAGAACTCACAGGATCCAGCATATAGTTATATTCATGGCTGTGATTTATTACAGTGAAAAGCTGCAAAGCAAAATCAGCAAAAGATAAAGCACATGGGACAAGGTCTGGAGGGGACAAGGTCTGGAGGGAACCAGACACAGGCTTCCAAGAATCCTTTCCCAGAAGACTCACATAGGATTAACTTAATTCCTGAAACAACACTTGTGAAATGTTGTCTACCAGTGAAGCTCATTAGAGATTCAGTGCCCAAGGCTTTCACTGGGGGCTGATCAAAGTGTTACCAAGTCCAATCTTATCTTGCTTACCAAACAACAGGCCAATAAATCAGGAGACAGGGTGTTGGGCAAGGAATAACAGCTTTATTGAGAAAGCCATTGGACTGAGAAGATGGAGGACTAATGTCCTGGAGAACCATCTTACCCAAGTCAAAGTTCAGATTCCTTTTATACTAAAAAGGGGAGGGGGCGTGGTTATTTGTTGCAAACTTCTTGGTGTCAGAATGTTTCGTTCTTGCAGCTGTCCATGTAGGTCAGGTCACGATGTTCCTATAAATCTCCAACAAGACAAACGTTATTCTCTGTTCCACAACTTTTTATCTCTATATAAATGGAAAAATGTTATAGCTTTAAAGGGCAGAGCCTTGAGAATGGGCTATCCTGCATGTTTCAGGCTATAGGTAACATTGTTTTACAAAAGATGCAGAATCAGGATGACTAAGCACAGGAAACAGAATACAGGGTTAGAGCTAAAGGAACAGATCCAACATGGAGTCAAATTTGTGCTTCCCTATTACAATAGGCACCCTCTATCAAGCACATGCCAAAATTCCAGACTCCCAGAAGGAAACCAGATGTCCAGTATAATCCATATTATTGTACAAACACTTTAGGCACTTTGGGTCTCACTCTTGTCATTCTGGGAATGATGGAAAATCCTCCCAAAGTCCCAGATGTCAGCCAAGGGCCAACCTTGCAAGCAGGCCTAACTTGCTATCCTGTCTAAGGATGGTAGCGGTTTCGGACCTACTCTGTTAATTGTTTCTGCACACCTTGCCGGCCTGACAGTAACACTACTTCCAGCCCCTGTGACTCCCTCACTGGCCCAGACAGAGAAATTGGAATGCATAGGGCAAGAGCGGAGAAGACAAGAAAGCTCCTCAAAGGACCAACAGGAGGTGATGATGATTGACCTATTTCCCCAGCCAGAGGCTTGAGCCTCCAGCAATCTACTGCCATCTCACAAGGCCTTTGCATCAAGAGCGATCGCTAATGACGAGAAGTTAAAAGTGAGGGATACTGACCTTTCTCAAGGGCATTTGTGCTTGCAAATAATGATTAATTATAAAAGATTCAGATCACACTGCTAATGTCATTTGGCATGAAATTACCCTTCTTTTTATCAGGACCTAAATGATAGTCATTTTTTTTCTGTCCTCAGGAGGGACACTAGGTACCTCTTGGTTGGCTGCCTGGCTTCACTGTTCCCCAGCAGTTCAGGCTCTAAGATCAGCAAGGATAAATTCCAATTGGCCAGCCTCACACTCCCGGCTCAGGGATAATAGGAGCTAATTTAGTTCTTCATGATGATATGATAATACTCCTTCTCAGGCGTATGAAATGGAAATCAGTTCCTGTGTGAAATACCAAGAGGGTGGAAACCATGGAACTGGAAAATAAGTTTGGCTCTTTGAGGCTAAATTTTGCTCTTTTTTCTATAAACCTTAAAACTGTATTTGCATGAGGCTTGGATTAGGAGTCAGCAGGAAAAAGTAAAGGAAAAAGAATGCCTGCAATTACCACTGTGACAGTTCTCCATTTTTCCCGGGGGTCCAGTGCCTAAGAAGAAGAAAATGGATGACAATTTGCTAATTGTTCTGAAGTGTTTCAGACAGGTCTGATTTTATGCTAAGGAACACAATTAAATTCTCAGAAATACTCTCTCTAACACAAGAGCATCTCCCTGGGGAGTCTCAGAAGCCAGGAGAAGGGATTTAAGAATGAGTTTTTGCAAACTGTTCTTATAATCTCCATTCCTACCTTATAGCTTTGAAAAAGCAGAAGATAATTTGGAGAAAAATGAAAACATGCATCCGTAGGTAGTTGCTCAAGTACTTCCTAGAGACTTTAACCTTGCTCTTTTAAATAAGATTCTGATTTATATTCCAAGTCCCTTGCTTTCTTTGTCTTTCATCTCAAGCAATAATAAAAAAAAATAAATAAACACAACATTTTACAGAGCTCTAACCCAACTTCAAACTTTTGCATGCTCATCTATTCGTCCAAAATCTGAAATATTGAAAGAGGGTTTATTCATTAAACAATGTCAGAGGGACTTTATGTTTACATTATTTTGTGATTTTAAACATGAAATTCCTGCACAGGATCGCTATCCATGTGACTAATCATGTGGGTGTTTCTCACTTCACAGCTGCTGCAATTTTTCTTCCAAGGCTGACACCCCTGTTAACGCGGTCCCTTAGACTTGCTTTCATGTTCTCAATAATATCTCTCCTTCAAAAGTATTTCATACCTGGTGATTGTACTAGGTGTCCTTTATGTGTAAAATCCTTCCACTGAAACTCTAAGAAAAATATTATATCTGGCTTAATTTTTACAAAGATAAAATGAAACAGTATTTCCAATTTGATTAAAGATTTGTATTTATTCTTTTTATAACTATTCCTGTCACTGACAAAAGGAAAGCCTGAAGTGAGGGGGAATACGGATTCAGTTTACTTCAGAGGAACCTGTGGCGTTGAAACATGTGTACCAAACTAAGCCATTTAGACAGCCCTTGCCTTAGAACAGCTAAACAAAGACTACTGAAAAACCAAGAGAGACAGCTGGGTGACAGTGCAAACTAAAGCACTATGTGCAGACTTTGACCAGACATGAACCCAGCCTGGATCAGACTATAGCTATAGAAACGAAATCTTCTAAATGTGTGCGACGTGTCAGCTCTCTAGACATTCTCTTACCAGCCGTGCCTCCTACTGGGGAAAAGAAGATTAGACTTCATCTCACACTTTGTCCAAATTTAGACCCAATCCAGGATTCTTGAACCTAGTTTCTTACTTTGTATTGGCAGATTATTACTTTTTTTTTATTTCCCCTCTTGGAAGTAGAAGTCAAGAAGACATACTAAAGAGTTTAGGCTTAGCCTGAGATGGGAGTTCTTGTGTCAGCAAGAGTATTTCAGAGATTTAATTGCATTCCTTAATTTAAATTGAAACGTGGTTCTTTTTGTACTGATCGATGCCCTCTGGCCAGAAAATTGTTATTAGGTTCAATGATGTCATTTTTCTTATGAAAGATCAAGAAGGTAATCCAATAGTAATTCAATTACTTCTTCCCCTGACCCCTGAACAAGTAGCCTTCTTCTGACTCGGTTTTAGGGAGAAATAAGCCAGTTAAGGATCAACCTTTAATCCTACCCCCACCATAAAGTATTTCCACCAGGGGAGAAATCCCTTAAGTGAAGGCCTGTTTCAAATAGATGGGAGCTGGGGAGGGCCCAGGGCAAGGGTTGCCGTCAGAACCACTACATAATTGGTGGGGCTCAGTGCAAAATGAAAATGCAGAGCATCTTGTTCAAAATTACTAAGCATTTTAAGAGAGTGACAGCAGAGTCCTAAACCAAGTGCAGGGCTCTCCTGAGGGTGGGTCCTTTTGTGTCTGCACAGACTGTGTGCCCTTGAAGTCAACCCTGTCACAGTATCTGTACACATACCTGAAACCAGTCTGCTTACAGCTTAGGGTCTGTGATAGGGTCTGGCTCAGTGAGTAAAATTCCCTCTCCTCTTCTGGGGATCTCTTTCTCAGAGTCCTTGAAGGGCCCTCTGCCATCTGGTTGTTATTAGATAAGGAAGCCACTCAGCCAAACATTTAAAGTGCGTCTGTAGGTGGAAAGCCTGCTCTAAAACAAAATCTGGATCTTTGTCCTTTTCCTGTAATGGAGCCCCTCCACCCTCTGTGTAATCCATGAATGCAAGTGGATACAAAGGGAAGTGGGCAGACCCCAGAGCAGGATAATTGAAGACCTCAGGCACTAACTCCTCTCAGCCATCCCCGCTGCCACCCCTACACTTTCCTAGACATGCCACACAAGAAGCCTTAGCACAAATGTGACACCTTTTACAATAGATTTGCTGGTGAGACTCAGCAACCCCATGGGCTTGGATGCAATGACTAAAGCAAACATTGCATTGATTCTATTTTTCCAGTATCCTTATGTCAAGGAGATCTGCTTCAGTCCAGCATTTCCACTCCCTCCTATCAAGGGCACAAATCCTTTTCTACTCCTTTTCTGCCTAATTACTCAGTCAGGCCTTAATTTGTTAAAAATTAAGTACACATATTCACATGCAAATTTTAAATGCCTTTAATGGTGGTGACCGGGAGCCAAATTCACTTCTCCAGACAACCCAACAAAAATTGGTTTTCAGCCCACATCCCCGGATCTGCTTGAACCACGCTGTGTTTCAGAATAACCCCACACTGAGTCATAAATGAGTAATTTAGGATTGCCAACTCCTTTTCCTTTCAAAAATCCAATCAAGTCAGGACACATAAATTCCACTTGACACACTGATAAAGATTTGGGGGAAAAAATACTGAGAAGGGCCATGGGAGCTATTCTCAGCTCAGGTTAAACCAGCTTCATCTCATAAGAATAGTGGCAATCAAATTTGTTCTCGCCTTTCTTAAAAATATAATTAGAATGCAGAGAGAAGTATATGAAAAGGGATGGGATTATTTATGAAAGTTTTAGAATAAATCTTTCTGTGTCAGGAGATTTGCCCAGTGGCAAGAATTTAATACATAAGCATAACTCTTTAGAGAGCTCCTGCTCCAGGGAATTTTTTTTTTCCTTCCCCAACCAGGGGGAACTTGAGGAAATGAAAATTTTCAAAAAGATGTTAGAAGTGGATGGGCAAAACCCAATTTGATCTCCACTGTAATGGTATTATTCCATTTTGGCATTAAAGAATAATATCCATAATGTGAAGATTATGCCAAGTGCTCTGTAAAAGGCTGCAAACCTTGAGGCAGTCATTTCTGACTTGCTTCCAATTGTGCTGGGAACAATGCACACAGATATGCCGAGAAGTGCAGTGTCAGCAAAGCATTTGGGGCTGACAGTTTGGAGAAGCAGGCAGCTGAGTCCCACCCTCAGAATACAGAAGCCACTTATATAGGAGAGAAAAAACATAGTGTAGAAGTTGAAGGCTTTGTCTACCAAAAGGGTGTGGGTATATTAACAGTATGCTTTCTTGCTGAAAAAAAATGTATATATATATGTGTGTGTGTATTGCATGTATATATGTGCATATATATATATATATATATATATATATATATATATATATACACACACACACATTTATATATTTCTCAGCATAGTGTATATATTTTTGAGAGAAGTCCTGTAAGTACTGGAAATGTGTTGAGGTCCAGCAGAGCATTCATCTCTGAAACTCAAATTTCACTTTTGTACCATAGCATGCTGCTCCTAGCCTTATATCCTTGCTCCTATCCACAGAGGAAGGTCAGAGACCCAGCCGGAAGTAGCCGTCAGGTTTCATCTCACATGTCACATCTATTATAGTGGCTTCCTGGGAGCTGTGTGGAGAAGAATCATGTGTCTGTGTCTGAGATCAGCAGGAAAGATGACAGTGACTGATGAGTGAGGTCTATCATGGCGCACAAGGGAAAGCTTTACTATAAATTTTTCATCTCTGTTCTGGACTTCGTCAAGTTTGGGGAAATAGATGGAAGAGGGTAGATTTATAGTGGGGCAATGGAAGTGGTGTGGTGGTCTTGGAGGTACATGATTTCCCTTCAAGAGTGACCCAGTGGCCACACCTTTGGGATCCACTGATGTGTTCACAATTAGGCCATAAGTTCCCTGGCTTCTGCCAGCTAATGAATGAGCACGGTTGTGGTACTAGAGCCACGTAGTTTCTTCTTGACGTGGGACTCTTCTAAGGAACGATCTTTGCAGTGGGGCTCCTCTCAGGCCAGGCCTAAACTTCCTGGGAGATGCACTGCATGCAATCTGAGACCTTTCTCACCCAGTCCCCCTTCTTTTCCTCCCTCCTTTGACAAGCACCATACTGGAATGTCATCTGAGGGCTCTCTCTGCCTACTTCTGTTCTCTCTCCCTCTTTTTTCTCCCCTACAGCCTACACAGGCATTTTCCCAATCAACACTTTGCACTTCCAGTTCTGTCTACAGCATCTTCTTCTCAGAAAACAAGAACTGACACTCCTGGGACAAAAATTAACCCTCACTTGGTGGAGTAGCTCAATAAAATAAAATTTATTCTCTTCTTCCCTTTCTCATTCAAAAAAGCCTAAGTAATATTGATATCAATCGATGTACAGTTTAACACAGAAGCTCCTCAATATAAAACTTTCATAGAAAGAAACAAAGCTATACACCTAAGGACCATGGATTTGTGTACACCTTACCCAACCTGACTGTTAGCAAGTAGTAAAGATTGTTCGATAATTAGACTGAGTACAGAGAAAGGAAGTGGGCTCTCCCCTTCACACCCAGTTGGTTCCTGACATTAAATTTTGAATTTTACCTGCATTTACTGTGATAGAAATAATTTCTGTGTCTCTTATTGTTGGCTTAGAGGGCCTTGGAGTTGAATCTAATAAAGTATCTTGCATTTTTTGGCATGGCTTACACCTGAATATATATTATATAAAGCTAGTTCTTATAATCTTGTAATCACTAAAAATCAAGACTTTGGGCTGACAAGTCTAATCAACTCCAAACAGACAATTTAACATTAACTCTGGATGGCACAGAAGCGGTCATGCCCTCTTGATTTTCTATGCTCATACTCCTCCAGTCCTGGCCTGATACTCAGTAGGCTCTCTACAGATGGATGAGAACTTCCCTCTTGGGTTATTTTCCCCACCAAGAAGTGATGTGCCTTCTTGGGCTCAGCCTATATAGTCTGTTTGATTCCCACCCTTCCTTCAGGAACCTGCCGGCCTTACCATTCATTCCAACAATATAAATCTATGTGATGTGTTCTGATTAGCTATATTTCTGTATTTCCAAGAGTGGCTGTGAAATGACAAAATCAAGCCCATTGTGTTCAGTCTGTTCTGACAACTATGAGCTCAAGATCCTGGAAAAGCTCTTTATGTAAAATACATCGATTTTATAAAGGGACATTTGCTATGTATCCACTTTAAATAGCAAAGACTTTTCACCGGATTTGATATAGGATATACATTTTAATTTAAATATTCATAAGCGTTACAAGTGATACTTCTCTTTAGACTTTGTCCCTCAATGTTTACATTTACAATCTTATAAAAAATCTCAGACAAGGAAACTAAAGGGATGGCACCCTGAGAAAAAAGCTAGCAAACAGTAGGTGGAGAGAAAGCTTAGTCTCTTCTAGACTTGAACCGATTATGTCAGATCTGCTGAAGAAAAGATATGTCTCACTGAGGCACATGTGTTTTAGGGAGACGAAGGAATGACTTCACCATCTAGTGGGATGCTGCGTAATGATCCATTTCTTAGGCAGCAGCAGGATATTTTCCTGTTAGAATTTTAAAAACCTGTCCTTTCTTTTTCTAGTGAATGATTTTTTTCATTCCTCGCATATTATTTCGCTTCACTGAAGATGCTTCTAAAATTCTTTCCATAGGATTGAGTTTCATTCTGCTTATGATGAATCTGTCTAAGAAATCAGAAGAAAAAAAATGAAAGTCTATAAGCTTGGTTTCAGATCATATTTTTGGGCTCATTGCTAATGTAAAGAATACTGGTTACAGATTAAAAGGATCCAAACTGATTGCTGGGCAAGAGCTGACCTTGCCTGGTAGCTAAAGTGCAGGTAATAGTTTCTATAGAAAAAAAATCCTGGGTAATCTTGTTCTCTATCTATAATGCATTAGTGGAATTTTGATTTATTTATCCATATTCATTTAATGAGGCTTCCATTTCAGGGTAGATATATTATTTTTTAGGACACATCCTTCTTGAACACTTTTACTTAATTTTGGCCATGGCAATTTAATTTTTAAGCTGGTTGGGTTCAATTGTGAACTTACAAACATCTATAGTTGTTATTCAGTTAGCAGAAGATTAATTCTACAAGAAACTACACCTCTATAAGATATCCATGATTAAAAGGATATCATCAAAAAAAGAAAAATAGGTATCAGTGAATTAAGTTAAGCCTGAGATGCAGTCTTTAAAACTTTTGGTTTCAAATATATGGAAATATATAGTCATCCATGAAACCAATAATCAAAGCTACCTAAATGCCTGAAGTGTCTATTTCCTCTGTCAACATTCTGCAGTCTTTTCTTAGTCTAAAGGAATGAGTGATAAAATGAATGCTTTGATATGATTCTTTAGTTGCTGGAGGCATATACATCTATTAGGCTCCCTGCACAGAGCAGAATGGCACTAAGATCAAAAGGCTGATTTTTCCCTTTAAAATGCATTGAAACTGCAGATCTCAACAGCAAACTCCAGGTCCACCTTCTTACTAGGTTGCAACTTGTACACAGTTTTAACTTATTCATCATTCTCTGCTTTGGTTTCATATCCAGTTTTATCCATCCGCCAGCTATGTGATCTAGAGTAAGCTAGTTCCCCTCTCTCGGCTTAAGATTCCCTATTCATAAATGGCGTTAAAATACCAACCTCATATATCTCTACAGTGATTAAAAAAAAATGCACCTAAAGTGTTTAGCAAAGTCACATAAAGAATTTTTAAATAATATTATTTTACATTTTTTTAAACACATCTGAGATACTTCCCTAGAGAAATGACCTAACATACAGAAAAAGTTAGATGTACAAAGATATTCAGTGGTTGATATTAATGGAAGTGTAAAACCAGTAAGTGTGTAATGCATAAGAACTGTTAAAGACTGGTAAATAAAGGTAATTTTATGCAATCATGGACAATGGTAGCTATAAGTTAATACACAAAAAAGCAAAGTGCAAAACTAAATTTATTACAGGGTCAAAAAATTTAAGATTATGAATTTCCAGAATGAATATACCAAATTTACATCACTGATTCTCTTAAGAAGGTAGATGATAGCTGAAGCAAAGCTATTGTTTCCTCTGTTTTTCAGAATTTCTATAATGTGGCTATATTCTTTTTATAAATAAAATTTTACCAAGAACTTCATCATCATTGTTTGAGGTCTGGAAGTCTGGGGTGGTGAAGAGAGAAAGAGATCTTCTCTGAGCTGGCTTCACAGCATCGCAGTTTACTGTCGTGGAGGTAGCTTCAATATCTAGGTGGCTGGGAGGCAGTCTTAACTGAGAAGGCTGAGGGCAGGGTCCAATTTTAATCCTGAAACAGGGAGACCATGTCAGAAGAGTTCTTCTATATTATTTCTACTTTTGGTTAAAAAAACTATTAAAATTTCTGTCACCTTGCCCCATCACCATCATCATTACAAAAGCCCAAGAAACTTTAAGTGCTAAGAAGTCAGCACCTGGATGGTAAATCTTTGAGCAGAAATAGTTCAAATGGGTACCTTGGGATTAGTTAATTTCATACGTGTATGTGAAAAAAAAAAATCTTCACCTCTTCAGCAATCCTATCCCTTCTGCTCCACCCAACCTCTAACTTCTTCCAGGTCATGATCCACAATTATTAGCCCCAAGTAGCTAGCTGCTCCACATCACTCTCACTTTTGGTGGTCTCATTCCTAACCATCACCACTTCCTTCTTTCTACATCAATTTATCTCTTGTTCTTTTACCTCCACTCCATGGCCACTTGCCTTCTGCTCTCTGGAACCCCTGTGCTACTGGAACACATTTATTTGAAAAAGATTTAGAAAACTTATTTCTCCTTAATTTCTTTATTTTTCTTGTATATATATATGTCTTTTTTTGTTGAAGCATAGTCAGGCTACAATGTTGTGTCAACTTCTGGTGTACAACACAATGCTTCAGTCATACATCAACATACATATATTTGTTTTCACATTTTTTTCACTGTAAGTTACTACAAGGTATCAAATAGACTTCCCTGCATTATATAGCATGAACTTGTTTATTTTATATACATATATATATACACACACACACATATATATATATATCGGTTAGTATCTTCAAATCTCTGACTCCCAATTTATCCCCTCCCCCCATCTAATAATTTTTGAAATGAACTTTCTCCCCACCTTCAATTCTTATGCATCAAAAACCTTAAGGGAGATAGCCCTTGCTCCACCTGCTATTTCCAGTTATTTGTTCTGCTTCCTTTGACTCACAACTTCTCTCTTCAACTTCAAAATATCCTTATCACTATTAAGTAATCTTCTTGTGCAAAAGCCAGGAATAGGACAGTCAGTCCTTCTCAACAATTTGTATTGATTTCATTCTTCTTCTGAGAATTTTTGGCAGCAAACTTAAAAGGGAATTAGAAGTGCCAAAACAACATTGAAAAGAAAATATATGTATCACAAAGCAGTCATCACCGCAGTCCCACAGCCTTTCTAATCTGTATGAAAGCACTCCCTGCTCAAGGCCCGCTTACTTGGTCGCTCTTCAGGGCTGTATCATTGTTGGAATAGAAGGGTTTATTCCCAGGCTGAGTCCTTTCCTCCTTGTAAATTTTTCCAGAAAACAAGATCTTTCATTAGTGATTATCTAAAATCACATTGGGCATTTTCCAAACTGTTTTTTGCAGCAGGTCTCCTGGACTGAGTTGTTCAAAGTTCAGTGTCACCCACGTTAGGATTTCAGCACAACTTTTAACCATGAATCGAAATATGGTGACATTCAGGGATGACATCGGCCAGATGGCAGGATAGGAAGCCCTATATCCTTCCGCAGAGACACTGATTGAGTACCAATACACAGACCAGTTTCCTTTATGAGAAATCCAGGTAACAGTTGAGGCACCTGCACCCCAGGCGAGCATGATCAAACCACATCACTTCCACTAAAAAAAATGCATGGCCCCCATTTGCCATAGTCCCTCCAGCAAGCGCAGCATAGCATGATTGAGAAAAAGACCTCCCAGCTCCTGGCTTCTCCCTGGGGAAGGAAGCAGAAGACATACATCCAGCACACAGACGTTTCAGGGGGCTGCCCAGGGGACTGGTTTCTGTCTTGCCTGAACCTAAGAGCAGGCAGGAACGGGCATCAGGTCTGGAACCTGAGAACAAAGGCAAAGGTTTGAACTAACACCGACTCACGCACTGCAGCTCATCCCCTTGGCTCACCCTGGAACAGGGGGGGAGGGGAGGGGTGTGAGAAAAACCCTAACTCCTCGCTTCTGCCTGGAGAGGGAAAGGGTTAGAGCACATGTCAGTGTTCTGACATTTCGGGGCCTGCCTGAGGATCCGATTTCTGTCTCTCCCAACTAAAGAACTGATGGGACCCAGCATACTCCGGAAGCCTGGGACCACTGAGAACAAAAGAGAGCTGGGCAGCTTGCAGCAGCTCCAGAAAACCTGCGTTAAAGGCAAATATATAGACAGACACAGAACACTGTACAACTATACCTGCAGTGCTGTGACAAGACACAGAGGGATCAAGACCCAAAGGGAGTCTATGCACAGATATGCATAAATATATTTTTTCACACAAATTATAGTGTTTTAAACCCAGTGTTTTGCACCATACTCTTTTCACTTAAAACTATGCCTTGGAGATTATTTCATATTGGCATATGTAGGTTTACCTCATTTTTTTTAAGCCCAACAATAAAATACCTCATTCTTTTATAGAACAAGATACAGTTATAACAGTGGTTATGAGACTAAGCTCTGAGTTCAAATCCCAGGTCTACCATTTACTAGCTGCTGTTTCCTGGACAAGTCACTTACCTCTCAGTGCCTGTTTTCTTGTCTATAAAAGGAGGTTAATAGTCATCTGAGCTCCCAGATTTATTGCGAGGAAATAAAATACTCCATACAAATAAAACAGTTAAAATCGTGTCTGATACATATTAAATACTCAACATTTTTCTATTATTATTTATCTAGTTCCCTATAAAAGACATTAGGTCATTTCTAATATTTTGAGGTTACAAATAATTCTATAATGAATATCTTCAAATAGAGTCATTCTGCATTTAAGCAAGAATATCTGTAGGATAATTTCTGAGAGTAGAAATTTCTAGGTCAAATAGAACATTCATTTTATATATTCATACGTATTGCCAAGCCACCCTCCATTCAGAGTATAATAATTTATTCTCTCCCACCAGTGACGGGAGAGTGCCTTCTTCCTCTCACCATTGCCAGTTTGATGGTTAAAAAATGATATTGCAGCATAATTCTAACTTCAGTTACTTTTTTATGCTAAGCTTTTTTTCATATGTTTAAGAGCCTTTTGCATTTCTGTTTCTCTTTTTTTAGGATCAATTCATTCATATAATTGCCCCATTTTTCATTTCTTTCTTTCGTTTAACTATCAGTTTTTTCTAAAGCGTAAATGTCCAGTGCAGAACCTCTGACTCACTTCCCTTTCCATTGAAATTGTAACCTCTGTCTCCACTTTGTTCGGAAGCTGCTCCCTGGAAGTCACCAGTGACCCCCCTAATGACCCCATTTAACTGTGTCTTCTTAGTCAGAATTCTTTTTTTTTTTTTCCAAAGATGTCAGAAACATTTTATTGATTTATATATTTCTTTTTTTCCATTTTCTACTTATTATTTGCATATAAATAATACAAATAATACACTTCGTGCTGTACCTCAAATCAAGCATTAAATCACTGGGAATTTTAAGGATTGTTCCACTGATAGCTTTTAGTGTAGCAGAGAGGGTGTATTATCACAGAGAGGAAAGCATGCCCACATCTGAAACAGTGACCCCATAGCTAAGGGGACAGTGTCAGATGAAGCATGTGGTCCGGGAAGATGAGCTGAGTTATTAAAGGTGGATACTCAAGGGAGCTCTAGAAGCTCAAAGTGGCCACACCTTTCCAACCGATGATAACGTGTTTCACTTTAAGCCATGAGAAGACCCTGATGTTGTGATGGCTCATCTGTGAAAACCACTGCAATTGTTTTAAATTTTTCAGAACCAAAACACTGGAATAGGTCCCCTTCTGCCCAAACAAGGAGACACCACTGGAACAGGTGGTGAAAGGTGGACCTCTGACAGGCACACACCGTTGTGGACACTGAATTCTTCCTGCAGGAAGGCAGCCTGTCCACCCGCCAGACCTGTGAGCTATGAGGCTTCTTGGCAGGTTTCATCCTGGATTGGAGCTGCACCAATCACTCTGCTTCAACTCTTTCTACATCCATATATAAGGCTGGGTTATGGGAATAACCTTGTATTCTTTGTGTAGCTCATAAAAGGGATTTTTGTGGTGAAAGCCAAAAGGCATGATACAAAGGCTATGCTTGTAGAGCAGAAATCCAGGAGGGGGACAGTGACTCCCTTTATAAATAAGTTTTATGTTGGGCACTGTAGGACCTCTGGCTACAAACCAGTTTCCTCACCATCATAATCCTCCACAGATACCCACCTAAGGGCAGGAGAAGTCAGAAGAAATCAATGGAGACAGAGGAAATAAACCTTCAAATACAAAGTTGATTGTTTCAAGATCTAAGGCCATGTCCCTCTATAGTTTGGTTTAAATGAAAATTCTCATTTACTCACATGCAATGAGAATCTCCCAGACATCAGGCACGTGGATTTATGAACAGACCAATAAAGAGGGGTCTGGAAATTGTAACAGAGAAAAACAAACCGACTCCATATTGGATCTATTCCTTTAGCTCTAACCCTTGTGCTCTGTTGCCTGTGCTGAGTCACTCTGAGTCTGCATTTTGTAAAATAATGTTGCCTATAGCCTAAAATACACATGAGAGCCCATTTTCAAGGCTCTGACCTTTAAAGTGTATATTTAACACATTTCCATTTATATAGAGACCAAAAGTTGCAGAACAGAAAATAACAGTTTTCTTGTTTGAGGTTTACAGGAACATTGTGACCAGATCTACGTGGACAGCCACAGGAAACAAGGGATTTTGGGACCAAGAAGTTTGCACCAACCAGCCACACCCCTCTTCTTTAAGTAGAAAAGAAGCCTGAATTCTAACTCAAGTAAGATGGTTCTTTGGGACACTAGTCCATTATCTTCTTGATCTGCTAGCTTTCCAAATAAAGTTGCTGTTCCTTGCCCCCAAAACTTATCTCTCAATTTATTGGCCTTCATGCAGTGAGCAGTACAAACTTTGACTTGGTAGAAAAACAAGAGAGGTGAAAAGTGATTTATTTAAAAAGGTATGTGGTGGATAGATATAGATATAGATATACAGATATATGAAAATTCTTGAATGTGAAGTTCACAGAAAGAAAATAGGAAGATGAGGATAAAAATGGACAGCAAAAGCAACCAGGTTCAAAGGTAACAAGACAGATTGGAAGTAAAACAAAATCAGATGAAAAGACTGAATTTAGATGAATAGTTTTGGTTGAAGGCACAAAAAGAGGGAGAGGGTTCCCCTTTACTTTACTTGGAGACTAATGTGTTTTTCCTGAAATATGTTCCATAGCTTAAATAGGACATGTAGAACTTATTAAGTTTGGAGCTTCTGAATTCTGTTTGAGGTTTCCCAAACCAGGGCTGCTAAAAGTCCAACCTAATGATGTCACAGAGAAACTAGCCACCCTTGCTGTTTGCCTCCCCACCACCTACTCCTGCCTCCTTCCTCACTGACACAGCCTCACTGAGGAGCACACTGACCTAATAGTTTGGCTCACTCTCTTTCTTCCATTTCCAATCCTTTCCATACATTGCTCCAATCAGGGTCAGCTTTAATCATGCCCATGTCAGGCTCAAAAATCTGCATAGGTTTTTCCAGTTTCTAAGAATAATATTTAAAGCATTCATTATGGTTTCTTCCCACCGAATGCATAGCACAGCATATTACATCCAATATATTTTTTAGCAAATGTTTACTTTTTAATTTGCACCACAGTTCTCAGTAAATGTTACTATCTCACTTTATAGATAGGAATAGAGGTTCAGACAAAGTTACCTTGCTCTAATTATTACCAATAAGGCTGAGGAGTAGAATCTAAGCTATAATGATGTCAAATGTATTTATATTCTATTATTCTAAATTGCTTCTGTATCATGCAACTAAATCACCCATCTTGTTCCTCCATTTCTCTCCTTGTTATTTTTCACCCAATCTGAAATATCAATGATTGTGCTACTAGGAAAGAAAGAATGCTGCTGATAAAACCATGAAGCAATACTTTAATGAATGCCCTGCACAATTTATGAATTAGTCACACTAGTCTCTCATTGCCCTGAAATTTCTTTCATCCCTTCTGAGGGACTGGTCAATTTCTCCTATCTTCAACTACATTGCTTAGAATCTAACAGACAATCTTTTCACACATATCTCATTCGGAAAACATAATATAGCTTCATTCTTTGTCAACATTTTATTTCTTAGATCCTTGATTGTTGCTCTGTCAGAAAAATGTATAATTTTAGTTATTCTACCAGCAATAAATATTTGTGTCAGTAAGAGCAAAGTTATGCCTTGCTGTACTGTTGCCAGGTCTTTTTGCTTACATACCAACTTTTCATTCAATATCAGTTAGACTTCAAAATGGCAGTAGAATACAAGGTACATAGCAGTAAGTTAGTGGATGGGATGACAACTGAGAACAGTTATGTCCAGGTTGTTCACACCTACCTGGCTGGGAATGAGGGTAAGACACCATTGATTCTATGATAAATGTTGATTTCTAATATGTTGAGATATGAAAACATGTCTTAGAATCAATGAAATTCCATTGTTGTCCAAGTTTTACTCTAACAGTGCATCCTGGGACACAAGTGTTAATTTCAAGGTGCAGTTTAACAACAACAAAATCAGGCCTCTTTTACCTCACTTATCATATCCTCAACAACGTTTGTGTTATGTTATGCTTAGCATCTCTCAAGAACAAATGAGAAATCAATTCAAAAAACTAAATCTGACGTTTAAAAGAGAGTTAGAGAGTCAGCCGTCCAAGTAGTTTATTTCAGCGTGCAGGGGACCTCCACTGACAGAGCGTGACAAGCCTTGTTTGTATAAAATGGAAAAACAGAAACAATTGCCTTTGCAAAACAAGGGCTTGTGGAATCTCCTCTAACCTGCGATTTCAATAAATGAGAATAAAGTCTCAGAGAGAGGTCAGGAGCGGTTTCCGAGAACTAATGGAGTGAGACGGTTTGAGAGGCAAATACCACGTGCACTTATGTCACCCCAATATAGTCCCAACACTTAAGAGACCTCTTTCATTTATTCTGCAAGCATGCGTTTGCAGTTCAGCTGTGTACATTTTAGACACAATTTGTGTGAGTGTTTTATTTGCTGCCGTAACTAATTACCACAAGCTAACTGGCTTAAAACAACACAAATTTGTATCTTACAAATTCTGGAGGTTGGAAGTCTGACACAGACGTCACAGGGCTAACATCAAGGAGTCAGCAGGGCTCTGCTCCTTTCCGGTGGCTTGAGGGGAGAACTGATGCCCTTGCCTCTTCTTATTGCTAGAGGTCACCCACAGTCCTTGGCTCACTGCTTTCCTTCTCCATCTGCAAAGCCAGCAGTGTTGCCTCCACCTGTGTCTTTCTCCCGTAGGCATGTCTCCCTCTGATTCTCATCCAGCATCTCCCTCTTCCATTTTTAAGGACTGTTGTGATTACATTGGGCCTACCCATGTAATCCAGGACCGATTTTAAGGTCCTGTTGTAAGATCAGCTGATTAGCAACATTAATTCCCCTTTTCCAGGTAACCTGACATAGTCATAGGTTCAGGAGTTGCACAAGGGCACCTTTGGGGGGCCATTATTGTGCCTAACACACTGCTTCTGCTCTTAAGATTGCCTCCGATTTAATTTACCAAGTCATCTCAAAATTTTCACATTTATCTTTAGAGTGCTAGGGATTTTAGGCTCATTTATTTCACTAAGTATAATTTTAGCACTCGCTGCTGTTTTCATGAACGACCACCAGGCTGTTTTAAAATAGGGCCGTTTCTTTCCTGCTATTGACTTTCTGGGGAAAATCACTTCACTTCTTTGCATCATAATTTCATGTTCATAACATATGGATAATTGTACATTTCCTTCTTACCTTATGGAGTTATGATAGGATGAGCAAATATATGTAAAATATTACAATGCCATTGCTATACAAATACGACAGCGTGTCTGTTAGTAATAATGTTGGTTATAATAATTTAAGTGTTCCAATTTAACCACTAGCTCCTTATCTCCGAGCTTCAGGATACTAAATGTTATAGGTGTTAAAGCCCCATTAGAAAGTGTCTCCTGTGTTTTCAAAGAATGAATTATTGTCTAAGCACAGCATTTCCTTTAGGAGTAAAATGTTTTTAGAGAGTCCTAAAACGCCTGAATCCCCAGGGTGCTTCATCTTCAGAGGATCTGGTTTAAAATAGACGTCTGTATTATAGATGTAAATTGTGTAACAGTTACGATTGGCTACGTCTCCCATTTTCTGCAGGTGGTGCTTCCCTGGGCCCCGCTTCCCCCTTAATACTTACAATTGTGTCAAGGAAGGAGACCTGCCTGCTTAAGTGAGAGGATGCACACAGGTGGGGCAGGGCCTATGGTCCTGAATTTAAGGGCACACTTTTCATTTTCAATGTAATTAGCTATCTAATTGAGCATCCAAATTTAGCAGTGCATTTGCATGTGCAATTAATTATGATTTAAAAGCACTCTGAGTTAATGGTTTCTTTTCCATTATCTACAAATGTAATTACTGAAGGATGGATTGAGTTTGGAAATCATTTGGGAAACTGTTTTTGCACCACTGGAGCCCAGTGCTCCACTGTTTCGCTGGTAACAGTGCGATCAGAATACCATGCCCAGAGGCCTAAGGCTGAAAGGGAGTTATCTGGGGGGGAGGCCTGTAGGACAGCGCCAGACTGCTGATCGGGGTAATCTTTTCCTTGCTTACCAGAGCTAACTCAAATTATAGTTACTGTGTGATTTCACTCAGACAGACCAGAGAGAAACCTTAACTTTGCAAAAGTAGATTTTAGAGGGAAAAGTCCTCAAGTTAAAAACAAAACAAAGCAAAAAATCTAAAAGGACACAATATCTAAGTAATTTTTTTTATAAATCACAAAATTAATTACCTGTTTCAGCTTAGGAATATTTGTATAATTTTCTTGATTAAAGGAAGTAAAACTACAACCTTAAAAAAAAAGGGGATAAAACTCAAATTAGGAGCCTAAAAGAATTAATAGAGAGCAGAGTGAAAACCTAGTCACTGGAGAGAATATACAGTTTTTGAATAAGCAGATTGTGTACTTTCCACTGGCTGAACAATTGAAAACCTCTGCTCTTGTTTCCTGAGGGAAAACATTAAGCATTTGCTAACCTGAGATTTCTGTAAATGTAATGAGCACAGGCTGGTGGCAAAAGGCAGAAGTTCCAGAACCATTAGAGACTCTGAGCTCTTGTATTTCTGTCCCCAAGGAACACAAAGACCCGGAAGCACAGAGGGGTACCTGCTGGGGTTGATCTCCACTGGACTGTTTAGAAGGGAGCCTGGCTCTGTTTCTGGGAGCCGCTGAGGGGGGAAGCTGTTAGAGAGAAAGTAAGGGGGCACTTCAGAAAGTGAGGGGAGGGGAGAAAGGTCAGCAAGGCAGTGTGAAAGAAAAATCCACAATCACTATCTTATTCAGGTTTTAATTGTTTTTAATAAATTATTTTAAATAAATAAATGTATTTTAAATATTATTTTTAAATTAAGTATTAAATTATTAATTTAGAAGTTAAATTTTAAAACAATTGTTTAAAATAAGTGTTTAAATTATTTAAAATAAAACACATATATATACGCACACACATATATGAAAGAAAACCAAACAGAACAGTGTAAAACAATTAGCAAAAGTCTCCCCCTCAACTCAGACTCCTGGTTCTTCTCCCCAGAGGTGACCACAGTTAACATTTTTCATGTATTCATCTATAAAATACATATACAGAGATTAAAACTTTATACAAAATTTTGTAGCATGCTATAATTAATTTCTGTTTTGCTCTTTGCTTTTTGTTATATATTAAAAAATCTTTGATTTCTTTGCATCAAGACATTCAGATCTACCTCCTTTTTTCTTAGGTTGCTTGGGATACTATTGAACGGATGTATGATGATAGATTTGGCCATTCTCTTATTGATGAACATCTGGGTGGTTCTAGTTTTGTCTTTTATATATAGTAATGCAAAGAATGTTTATACAATTACTGTAGCATACTTTGATATAAATATATAGAGAAAAAACTTTAGAAATTACATTGTTGGGTCATATATCCATTTTAAGTACTGACAGGTATTGGTAAATAAAAGTAAAAAAGTCAAAAATAAAAGTAAAAGTTTTAAAATAACAATATTCATCACCACCAATAGTGTCTCAGAATGCTAATTTTCCCAATACTTTACCAATCTATTATCAATATTTTAAAACTTTTCCCAAGCTAGTGAAGAGAAGAATATTGTGCTTCAATTTGCGTTTTCACAGTTACTACCACTGTTAAATATTCTTTCATGTGCTTATATTGGCAATTAGGTATTTTTCTTGTTGTTGTGATGGCTTATTTGTACTTTTCTTCCTTTTTTTAAAAAAACATTTTTTCCTTACTGATTTGTTAGTTCTGATAGTCTGAACCTTAATCTATTGTCTATTCTGTCTCATTCTAAAGTTTATATGAAGAGACAAACAGCCCAGAATAACCAACACAATACGAAAGAAGATCGTTTCGTTAGGAGGACTAACACTACCTGACTTCAAGACTTACTAAAAAGACAAGTAATCAAGACACTGTGATGCTAAAGAAAGAACAGACAAACAGATCAATGGGACAAAATATAGAGCCCAGAAATAGACACACACAAATATAGTCAGCAGATCTTTGACAAAAGGGCAAAGGCAATGCAGTGGAGTAAAATAGTCTTTTCAACAACTGGTGCGGGAACAACTGGACATCCATATGCCAAAAAAATGAACCTAGATACAGACCTTACACCTTTCACAGAAATTATCTGAAAATAAGTCATAAACCTAAAAGTAAAATTCAAAACTATAAAACTCATAGAATATAATGTAGAAGGTAACCTAGATAACCTTGAGTATGGTGGTGACTTACTACATACACTGGCATGATCCATGAAATAAATAATCGATAAGCTGGACTTGGTTAAAGCTCAAAACTTGAGCTCTATAAAAGACAAAGTCAAAAGAATGAGAAGACAAGTCACAAACAGAGAGAAAATATTTGCAAAAGATACATCTAATAGAGGACTATTATCCAAAATACACAAAGAACTCTTGAAACTCAACAAGTGAAATCAAACAACCTGATTTTAAAATGACTTTGACAGACACCTCACCAAAGAAGATATACAGATGGCATATTAGCATATGAAATGATGTTTTACATCATATGTCATCAGGGAAATGCACATTAAAACAAGATACCATTATACACCTATTAGAACAGCCAAAACTTGGAACACTGACAACGCCAAACACTGACAAAGGTGCAGAGCAACAGGAATTATCATTCACTGCTGGTGGGAATGCAAAATAATACACCACTTTGGAAGATAGTTTGGCTATTTCTACAATACTAAACATACCCTTATCATATGATCTAGCAATTGTGCTCCTTGGTATTTATACAAATGAGCTGAAAGCATGTCCACACAAAAACCTGCACATGGTCTTTTATAGCAGCTTTATTCATAATTGCCAAAATTTGGACCAACTAAGGCATCCCTCAGTAAGTGAAGTGATAAATAAATTAGGGTACATCCAGACAACGGGATATTACTCAGTGATAAAAAAAAAAAAAAACTGAGCTAACAAACCATAAAAAGACATGGAGGAAACTGAAATGCATATTACCAAGTGAAGGAAGCCAATCTGAAAAAGCTGCTTACCATGTAATTCGAGCAGTATTACATTCTGGAAAAAGCAAAACTATGGAGACAGTAAGAGGATAGTTGTTTGACAGGGATTGGGGTGGTGGGGGGTACAAATAGACAGAGCACAGGCAATTTTTAGGACAGTGAAAATACTCCATATGATACTATAATGATGAGTACGTGTCATTATACATTTGTTCAAACACATCGATGGACAATACCAAGAGTGAACCCTGGGATACATTACCGATTTTGGGTGATTGCGAAGTGCTGATGTAACTTCACCAATTGTAACAAATGTATTGCCCTGGTGGGAGATGTTGATAATGGGGAGGTTATGCATTTGTGAAGAGAGGTGGTAAAAGGGAAATCTCTGTCCTGTCCTCTCACTTTTGCTGTAAACATACAACTGCTCTTAAAAAATAGTCTTATCTAAAACAAACACACACACATACACACAGACATTACCCAGGGTACAGAGAACTGGGAGGTGAATCTGGCATGTGGAGTCTTTCCTCAAGCCAAGGGCATTTGTTTTTGACACTTCCATGAGTCTAGAGCAAGTATCAGCAAATGTTTTATCATAAAACACCAGGTAGTAAATATTTTAGGTTTTGAGAGCAACATATAATTTGTTGCATACTCCTTTTTTTTTAATTTTTTCAACTCTTTAAAAATATTTTTAAAAATTGGGAGATAGTGATGATGATTTCACAACATCACGATGATAATCAGTGGAATTGCACACTTAAAAGTGGTTAATAAAGGATAGACCAACTTCAAACAACAGAAAATGCCTTTCCTGCTCTTTCCCCTTCTGTCATCTTGAAGCAGCTAACAGGGAAAGTTCAGAAGCCAAGCGCGGACGATGACAGAGCCGTAGTCAGGAAGAAGCCTGACTGGGTCATCAGAAGGAAGAGAGCTACCTGAAATCAGGACTGCCTGTTGTGGATTTGACATGAGAAATAATTTTGATCATTTAAGGGAGCTTACCACTTTAATATGTATACTGCTATAACCATATATTATATATATATATATATATATATATATATGTATAAATACATATTATATACTATATACCAATAAATGATGCACACACTGTAGTTACAATTATATATATACACATATTATATACTATATACTATATACCAATAAATGAGGGCTAAAATAAAAGGAAATCCAGAATCCACTTTTCAAGATACATAATCTTTTCATTGTCAAACAAGTGTCTAAATAAAAAAGGCTTAATTTATTATGTTGATTTTAACATTTTCAAGCTTGTTCCCTGGCATGAGTTATTTAGCCTTTCTGAGCATCACGTTTTCAAGGTTATAATGCCTACTTCTTAATACTGTTTAAGGATGATAAAAAAATGTCCCTTAAATTGTACCTGGCACAAAATAGTCCCTCAAGGTGTGTTCTCTCACTCTTACAGCTTTAGATGTTGCCCTAATGTCAACCAACACCAACAATATCACAGTAAAATAAAGAGAGAAACACTTCTTTATTCATGATATCCTGGTGTAGTTTGATACAGAATCAATATCTCCAATGTTTTTCCAGAATTAGAGGTGAATCACAAATCTATCTTTATTAGTTCATTGTAGTTCACTATCTTCCCTAAATTAGGTTAAAACTTTAATTTTCTAAAACAAATGAGTGTAAACCCACCAATGGAAAAAAAAAATCCATACCTTAATAAAGTATATTTCATTTAAACGTTCTTTCATTTCCTACTTACTCTCCAGGGCCTCTTAGAACACAGCCAAATTAGAATCCTTAATTATAAGTAGCCATTTGGAATTGCTTAATCAATGCTGATTTACAACAGAACGCATAGACCGACCTTATAATCATAACTGCTTTCTAAATGAATTTCTAAGTATGTATATCTGGGTGTGTCATGGAATCTTCCTTTTGATTTCTCTAGATAGTGTCAATTAAACTGGTTAGAAGTGGATCTAAGTGCCTGTAGTATACAGACACATCTTCTTACGAGGAGTAAGAATTTCTTTCTAATGCAATATTTACCCTAGAGGCATCTAATCTCTTTACAAACTCTTGTGAGCTTCAGGGAGCCCTGGAATGAGGACCATAGGGTATAAATGTGCCAATAATATGGTGCTATGATTCTAAAGAATTGTATGTAATTTTAAAACACCTTAAATGATTTTATAAGGAGGAGACCTAGGTGGTGTTCTAATGAAGCAAACACTGAAGAAAAACATTTATATAACTTGATAGCAATCTTTATTTCTTGCTATGTTTGTTGCTTCTAAATACAGTATTTGGCCGGTGTTGAAAGGTACTGCTAACTACTGTTAGCTCCCCCAGGGATGTTTATCTGAGTGAAAGAATACTGTGATTTCTACTCACTGATGGTTTCCTTTATATAAACAAAATCTTTTGTTTAATACTATTTTCATTAAGCCAAACATGATTGTTAGGGTACACTTATTCATATTATTAGGAAGCTGATTTATTCCACTTATGCACCTGGGTTTGAGAAATAACCACATTCCTTATTAAATCATTTAGTTAATAATCAAAGCCTTCTTAAGACTTATGTATCTTACCCATTTTTTTGATTCTTCACAGCAGTCCTGCTATCGAATTCCTTTCAGGTAGCATTTTTGTATTTTTTCATTGACTTCCATTTATCAGTGACAGACTATTCTTTAGGAAAAAACAAGTGTGACTCAGACCAAGATTAAAGGCTTTTTTCAGATGATAAGCATCAGGTTAACTCCCCAAGTGGAAGCAGGCTGGAGTTTCAGAAGGTGAGAGGACTGTGACAAATGTCCTTATTGTTTGACTCTGGTGGAAGTTTTGTCTTTCAACAGCTGAACACTTGCAGATGGAGAATTTCTGGGTTTCGTGCTCTGGCTCAGGACTGTTAGTGCAATTCCATCCTGATACCTATCATAATGGTACTTTTCCAGAACTGTTTTTGCAAGTCTTTCAGTCTACCAGACTCTGAGGAGGAGTTTATAGAGGTAGCGAAAAACAAGAAAGAAAAAGAAAGAAAAGAAAAAGAAAGAAAGAAAAGAAAGAAAGAAAGAAAGAAAGAAAGAAAGAAAGAAAGAAAGAAAGAAAGAAAGAAAGAAAGAAAGAAAGAAAGAAAGAAAGAAAGAAAGAAAGAAAGAAAGAAAGAAAGAAAGGAGGGAGGGAGGAAGGAGGGAGGGAGGAAGAAAGGAAGGAGGGAGGGAGGAAGGAAGGAAGGAAGGGAGGGAGGAAGGGAGGAAGGAAGGGAGGAAGGAAGGGAGGAAGGAAGAAAGGAAGGAAAGAAAAGAAAAGAAAGGAAGGAAGGGAGAAAGGAAGGAAGAAAAAGAAAGGAAGGAAGGGAGAAAGAAAGGAAGAAAAAGGAAGGAAGGAAGGGAGAAAGAAAGGAAGAAAAGAAAAGAAGAAAGCTACAAAGGAAAAGCTGGGGACTTTCCATTATGTCTGCTTGTCCTTTCACATAACACAGAAAATGAAATGCCTCATTCTATATGTGTCTTCATTCAAATTGTCCTTGTTTTTATTACACACAGTAAGAAGCAAGAAAGGATTCTTACCATGTAACATGTCTACATTCCTACCATATGAAAAATCTAGCTGGACTAGCCACAATTTCCTGTTCTATCCTGCCTACAGACTAGCCACCTTCTGGGTTTGTTTCTGACACCTCTTTTCTATCTTCTACTTGAAGTTATTGCTCTGGTTTTCATACTAAGCTTAGCTTTACACATTAGCTCTTCCTTTAACAACATTGCTAAAACCTTGAAAATTTCATAGTCTCCCTTTTGACCAGGAATACTTTCTTGAAGACTTTGGAATTACAACATCTCAGCAATATTAGACCATGACCTTAAGAAACACATTTGAATAAGACATACCTTCTTAGGCAGAAAACATTGCCTTCCCTTCCCGTAGTACCACTTGGAAGATGTACACTGGTGGTGGTAGTGTCACACACGTCCTTCGAGGCTTTCAGCAGTGGTTGTGCCATCTACATTTAGAAGTTAAAAACAAATTTTTAACATAGCATATTTTTCATACAAATGGAACATTCATTGCTTAATAGGAGTTCAAACACACAAAAACTATCTTAGAACTACTGCTTAGCATATTGACCTTTATTTCAATCTCCTTCCCAGAAAAGTATGATTGGCACACATGGGACCAAATGTGAATGAAAATCAGTAATTATCAACATTGTTCCTTTCTTTGGGATTCATAATTTATTGGAATTGTCTGTACTTATGAAAAACAAAGCTCTCTGAGAGAAGATGCTTTGGCAATTTTTAAGCTTTTTTTTTAATTTTTAAGTTTTTTACACTAACAGAGATGCACATGTCATTAAAGATTGATTTGTGATTGATTTGTACTGTAAACATTCAAAGTATCTTAGCATAACATTAATTTAGGTATAAGTCATTTTACTTTCCACCCCAGAGCAGGTGTGTCTAGAGACCAACAAGCAGGTGGACCTGGCGCTTTGCTGAAATCCAATAACTATTCAGTCAATCAGTTCACTCTCTTGATGGTTAACCTGCCCAAGAAGGCTATAAAATATTCATTTCACTCCTTTAAAGTCATTCACAAGAAACTGATGGCTTATATATCCTATTTCAAGAGGGCGCCTTGGCATTTATCTGCCTGAAGTGGAGAGAGAAGCAGACTTTGGGTAATTGGAATGTGAACCTCAGATACATAAAAGAAAACTATTCGTTAGGTCACAATATGCACCAGACCCACGTCATGAAATCCCACTATCTGCAAGGTTCTGTTTCTTTCCTTCCACTGTTTATAGCTTGAACTGCTTGTGCTGCCATCAGTTGAATTCTCATAAACAGAACTGAACCATGTTGGTGTTGCCACAAGGGCTGACATGGATGACCAGAAAGTGCAGGTAGTTGATGGGTGTGTAGAATGTGGGGTATATGCCTTCAGAAAACTAAAACCATCTGCTACCAGTCGGTTCCTAAGTATTTATGCTAGTTAAATAATATTTTGTGGCCATATCCATTTTAGCCAATGTTTTCCATACTCCAACGTAGAATGGCACATCCTTTCTGCCTAAATATGTTCCTGAGATCCAATGGTTTGGAGTTTGTTATTTTGAATTATGGACAAGGAAGGAAGGAATAAAAATTTTCTAATTCACTAGAGACCACTGATTATATGACTACTGGCATGAAAATAAACTGCTTCTCAATATTTAGATCTAGAACATAGTAAATAATACCATCAATAAGATTTATGTCTAGACCTTCAAAGACAGGAGATTTCAACTAGAAGCCCTAAAGTTTTATTTTGGTTTTAGTGAGAAATCGAATTTTTAGACCATCAGATTGGAACTGCTTTAAAGTTCTTGCCAACAGTATCAAGCAGCAACAGTACACCTTAGTGATCTTTAATCACCAAGGAAAGTACAGAAGGAAGGATAGACAAAAGGACAAATGGTAGGAAGGAAGGATGGAAGGGAGGGAGGAAGGAAGTGAGAATGGAAGGAAGGAAGGGAAGGAAGGAGGGAGAAAGGGAGGGAGGGAAGGAGGTCAACATGTACAAGGTAGCTCCATTCTCTAATTTATGGGCTTAATATTGAGCTTGCATAAATTCATGGAGGATAAACTTCCATAAGTTTACATCTATGTGGGCAAAAGTATTCTCTCCTTTCTTCACACTTTTCCAAGTAGGAACAGCGTAGCTCATCCTGCAATTGCTCAAATCCAGTTCCGTGAACATGATGCCATCAGTTCAATTGTCCCTACGGCAAATGCAGAACCTCTGGAATTTAAGAATCATCCCAGTTTCAAAGCACTTGCATTTCTGTCCCCCATTCCAAGTACAGTGTAGTTCAGTGATGGAGCCAAATGGCCTTACTCACATCAGACTGACTCTTAAAAAGCTTCAAATGGGAAGATGAAATCAAGCACATTCATTCTGGATGTTTATTGGTGAAAGAATGACTGAAATTAGGGAGTAAACTGGGGTCAGTCTTTGAAGATAGAAAGTGTGTCCTGAACATGATGATGAAGTATTGTCTAAAGAAACTTGCTATTAAAATGAGGAGTTCATCTGGGCTCTGGGGGTTGGTGAGGAATTGAGTTTTTTTGAAATTTGGGGGAAATGAATACTCCCCCTCTCTAATTCCATTTTATTTGAAAGTTAACAGCCTAAAACTGTTGCACATTTCAAGCTGTTTGCTGAGCCTGGAAGCTTTTTGTTTCAGATTAATCCCGTAGTGACTGCCTCCACCCCCATTGTTTTCTTTATTAGGAAGCAAAGATTCCCATATGTTTCCATGTAAGACAGAATGACTCAGGCGTTTTATATTTAATGCACCCTTGGATAGCTGCTTTAGATTTTATATGCTGGTACAAGAGCATAGCAATCGACTGTGACACCGTCTGTCGATGAAATGTAGAGAATGGCCCAGGAGACAGAGAGTTTTATGTTCCAGCTGAAAATAGGCAGAAGATCTGTTCAACCTATTATTTGCCAATATCTCACAAATGGACCCTTGGTTCCAGCATTAAATCTAATCAAATAATAACAGTGATGAGGTTGCCTTGACCAGTGTAGAGGGCAGATGCAAGATGCTTATCCCCTAATACCCCTCAGCAACCAGCAATATATTTACAGGAACTTATGGCTGGAGCAGAAAGGAAGAACTGTGTGAAAGGACTTCCATTTTCTCAAAATGAGTTCTGCCAACATTACCCACTACCACATTCTTTTCTCCATGGTCTGTGTCTTCAATCCATGTGGGGGAACTTTGCCTGAGATATGTAGTTTCTGCGGGTCCCCGGATTATCAACCCAGGGAGTTGAAATGACAAAAATACACTTACCCATTTCCATTTTTATACATCAAAGTTAAACTTGCTTCATCATTCCTTTTTAGCAAGATTCACTAGGTCAAAAAATTTGCTTCTTATCAAAACCTTGAGAATCATTCTCCATCCTTGTCTAAAAATCCATGGTCACCAAGTCCTTTAGACACTACACTAAATATTTCTTACTTTTGTCTCTTCTTCAGCTAATTTGTTAATGAAATCTCAATAGTTCTACTTGCTTTATGTTAATGGATTCGTAACTAATCGCCTGTATCCAGTGCCCTCTCCCCTTTATCTATTACCTGTAAAACCATTATCCAAACTGGTGTCAAACTCAAAATTGAACTGAACAAAAATTAAACAGGCAAGGAAGACTTTATTCAAGACTATTGATTGTTACAGGGTAAAGATGGCACTCAACTCCACTGAAATGAAAGGCTGGAGAGTTTTGAAGAGCTGGGAGGAATTGTATGACACCCTGCCTGCCAACCAGGGTTTGCTAACTGGTCTTACCCATTGGAAAAGTAAACTTTCTCCTACCTTCATAATAAGAGGTAGTTTTGGAACAAGTAGACTCCACCCTCCTGCAGAGGCTGGGAGATGGAGGGGCTATCTTATTGATGATTACATTTCAAAGAGATGGTCCCTAGGTCCTTGAGGAAGACATTCCCTGGGTTGTAAAACCGGCAAGAGGCTTTTAAGAAGATTTACATACATCTCAAAGAAACAGAGAGAGAACATGCAATTACAAGTTTTCTAAAGTAAATGTTCTAAGACAGGGAGGTCAGGGCCCTAAAGACCAGAAGAAATCTGCCTAAAGTTTAGTCAAGCTGAAGGGACATTTAAGGCCTTCTTAGTCACTGGCAGCAGAGGGATCTTTCAAAAATGCAAATATAGACATCTGAGTTCCCTGCTTAAATATCCCTGATTCCTGTTCTCACATGGGATAGAACTGAAATTCCGAACTTGTCCTGTAAGAACTAATTTTCGTTATCTGGTGCCCTAAATACTTTTCTGGTCTCTGCGCTTCAGATATAGTGGAATATTTGCAAATCTCTAACCATAGTGTATCTGTCTTGTCTCCGTGCCTTCATACCTTCACACCTGCTGCTCTTTCTATTGAGGGTAATTTCTGTGCCTTGTTTTCCTATCAAACTCCTCTGTTACCACCTCCGTGAAGAAGTTGTGACTCCTTCGCTGACCACATGGCAACTTTCACATAATTCTAGCATGGACTTATAAGATTGTGTTACCACTTGGCATTTCTGTCTCTTGAGAGTTGGAGCAGGAATAAGTAGAAGTTGTATATTTTTCATATTATATTCCTATTACCCATTTGAGTACCAATTACCTTGAAACTACTCCTTTAATATTTTTTAAATAAACTAATAATGTAGTTCTTAGAAATAATACTAGGAACCACAAATGGAGCTTGCAAATATTCTCAATGGTATCAAATTACCATCTTTTGAGGATAGGGTTTTAAAAACATAATAATCAAGTATAAGTTGGAACTATATTTGAATAAAGAGTATGATTAAGCTGATTTTAAAAATCTGTAATAACTTTTTTCAGGTGCTTTTTAAAATTAGCTCTTAAGGTTTTAAGCAAAAAGCATATCATTTAAATGAGGATCTAGATCCAAGGACTTACAAGGACAACATTGAATTAGATAAATGAGACTGATATGTTTGTTAGAAAATTAGTCTCAGCACTATATTGGTATTTGCCAAGTAGCTCTGGGGAGGGCTGGGTCATCTGTGAGTTCTTAATAAATATACGTCGACTAATCATTTTAGAATAACCCATTGTTTAAGGCATCCCAGCAAAATAGAAATCAGGTCCCCCTGGCTTAAAAAGCTTAACACATTTGCAACACTATAAAATCATGCTCCGTGTGATAATGATTCCATTAGTCAGGCTTCCTGTAATGCTCAGGCACTTCCCCACTGCACAGTTGCTTTACACCTGCTAGTGAATGATCCTCACTCACTAAGTAGGCGAAGTCCTATTTAAAGTTAGGTTCATATCTGTGAACATGAATTATTTAAATCCCTAAAGTCTTTGGGGGGAAAAAGACATTTTAAAACTTCTTTAAATGATAGCTCAAATCTGGCTACATTAAGTTAACTCCATAGACAGGGAAACATATCAGGTCCTATCTGTTTGACAAAAAATAAGATAGGAAATTTTAAAAAAAGTATTTTTCATTGAATATAATTTATACACCGTGCAATACAGAAATCTTAAGTGTGTACATCAAAGGTTTGATAAATGCATATGTTAGTATAATCCACACGTCTACAAAGTCATGGAATATCTTCATCACCACAGAAATTTCCCATGTGTCCCTTCCCAGTTAAAATTTCTCCTGAAGAAAATATCATTTGTTTTGCTGGCTCTAGAGCATTATATAAGTGGAATCTTACAGTAAGAGATACTGTTAGGTCTCTCTCCTTTCATTTAGCATGGTTTTGGTGAACTTCATAACAATGACTCTCAAGATTCATGTTTCATCAATTTGTCCCCTTTTTTAAAATTGAAAAATAGTTGATTGTAATACATTTCAAGTGTACAGCAAAGTGACTCAGTTATATATATATATATTCTTTTCCAGATTCTTATCCATTCTAGGTTATTAAAAGATGTTGACTATAGTTCCCTGTGCTATACAGTAAGTTCTTGTTCTTTATCTATTTTATATATAGCAGTGTGTATATGTTACTCCTAAACTCCTAATTTATCCCTCTCCTCTCCTTTCTCCTTTGGTAACCATAGTTTGTTTTCTGTCTGTGCATCTGTTTCTGGTTTATAAATAAGTTGATTTGTATCTTTTTTTTTTTTTTTTTTTTTAGATTTCACAAATAAGTGAAATTATATCCTTTTTTTTATTACAGAGTAGTATTTAATTGTATGACTATACTACATTTTGTTAATCTGTTCTTTTGTTGGTGGACCCTGGGTCTATTTCCATTTTGAGGCTATTACAAATAAAAGTCATTGTATCTAGGAGTGCAGTGGCTGGCTTGTATGGTAAGTATATGTTTAACTTCATAAGAAATTGCCAAACTGTCTCCCAAAGTTGTTATACTCTTTAACACACCCAAAAGCAGTGAATCAGAGTTTTAGTCGCTCTGCATCCTCTCCAGCATCTGGTGTTATCATTTTTTCCATTGCAACTGTTTTAGTTGGTGTGCAGTAGATTGTCACTGTGGCTTTGAATTGCATTTGCCTGATGACTAATGATGTTGAGCATATCTTCATGTGCTTATTGGCTATTTGTATATCTTCCCTGGTGAGATATCTGTCAAGTCTTTTACACGTTGGGATCTTTGTCTTTTTATTATAAAATTGCAAGAGTTCTGTGAAATAAAATTCACATTTTATGGCAAGACAAAAAAAATTTGAACATAAAAAATTTTCTCTGCCTTTTGGTTTCCTATCTCCCCTCTACTGCGCATTGTGTATCTGCATTTTACATCGACCAAACCTCCCCATTGGCAGGAATACCTGCTCAACCATAAACAGTGACATCTTCCGAGCACCAACAAAGCAACCCCTTTAAACGTAACAGTTCTTCCTGATCTTGTAAGGGGTCACAGTGACCCACCATTTTGTACTTACAAATATGGCTTGTGTAAACTGTCAATAACACGTCATTTAATGTGCAGCTCTCTGTCTCAAAAAGCTTATATAAGTGTGCTTTGACTTCTAACAGATGGAACAGTTCTTGGAACTTTCTGAGAGGCTATTCCCGGTTTATAATTCTCAATTTGGCTTGAATAAAATGTTTCATCTCTTTCTTAGATGGACTGAATAATTTCGTCTACAGTTCTTTACATTTTCTGGGGGGAGAAATCCTTTCGGAACCATATAATGCATCTTGCACCCTCAAGGTAGAAACAAAAATGAAACAAAATGATTAACGAAGATCCCAAGCTTGTTTTGCAGAACAATAAGGAAACCGCAGAAATGCAAACAACTTGCTCACTGAGCCTTGCGCAGGCGCATTGAAGGACTAGAAAGACCAATAGTGAACTTTAGACATTTCAGGTTGAAAATTCACTGCCTGCAACACACAGAAACCCCACTCCTGCCCCCCACATTTGGACATGCAGCCCATTAAGAAGCATGAAGGACAGTCACGCCTGCACAAAGAACTCGTGAAACTTACGTTTACTTTCCACCAATCATTTCTGAGCCTCCCCCCACCACTATTCCCTACTTCCACAATAAATACCCCAATCAAAACTTTGATGGAGAGACCGATCTGAGCATTGCCTCCTGTCTCCTTGCTTGGCCGCCCTACAATAAAGCTTTTTCTCTTTCTACAAAAGACCCTTGCCTCTGTATTTGCTCCTTCTGCTGCACACTTGTTGGGTTACACTGCGTCTGATACCTGTGTTAAGAGTAGCTTCTCCAGCCTGAGTCTTGTCTGTTTATTTTCTTAATGATGAATTTTTATGAGCAGAGGTTTTAGTTTTGATGATGTGCAGTTTATCTAATTTTTCTTTTAAGTTTAGTGCTTCCTGAGTATTAATCCAAAATTTTGATATTGCTATATTGGCATGAAGAGAAGTATGGGGTGGAAAGGGCATAAATGAAAGCACAAAAGTCTCATCTGCCAGAGAAGAGAGTCCAAAAATAATATCGAGGATTAAAAATTCTATTCTATTTAGAAATAAAACACAAATTTAGTATTTAGAAATAAGAAGAGAAACATGAAAGTGTTAAAATTATTGCTAGTGGTTGTCACCTTTGAGCAAGACTGAGACTTGGGCACGAGACTGCTTTTGCTTCAATCATAAACCTTTGTGTTCCATTTGACTTGTGAAAAATTATGTACATGGATTATTTTGGTTAAAAAATAAGAGAATAATTTAATAGAGCAAAACCCTTTTATGTGTGGGTCCCATAAGAAGGTCTGTAAGTTACCTTTTCCTCCTGATACATTTTATGTCAAAGCATAATTTCTCAATTTTTAATATTAGAGAGATTTTAATCTTTTTAAGTAAGGAGAGGAAAACCATTTGTAGAAAAAAAAAAAAAACCTCTCATGAATAGGCTGAAATATACTTTTTGAAATACTGACTCTTAAGTTTAGATGGTCCTCTTTCTAATATTTTGTACAGATAAAAACGCCATGAAGGGCAACACTAGAAGGGAAAATAGGTCACAATGATAGCTGAAAAGAGATACTGAGGAGAAGGAAGTCCAATCCTCTTTAGAAGACTTAGTGAGAATGAAATTTAATGGGTTGGAGAGAACAGGAAAGGAGAAGGTGGGACAGTTTATTATCTAGTCAAGAGACTTCTCAGTATCTTCTGGTTCTACCAACTTGTTACAAAGCACTAACCCCACCTCAAAGTTTAAGACCAAAAGAAACATTGTATCTTTAAAAAATAATTTCCACTTTTATTGAATCACAGAGAAAAGTATTTGAGAAAAGACAAATACTTTTTTTAAGTTGAAATATAGTCAGTTTACAATGTTGTGTCAATTTCTGATGTACAGCATAATGTCACAGTCATATACATACATACTTATATTTGTTTTCATATTCTTTTCATCATAGATTACTACACAATATTGACTATAGTTCCCTGTGCTATACAGTATAAGCTTGTTGTTTATCTATTTTGTATATAGTCCTTAGTATCTGCAAATCTCGAACTCCTAACTTACCCCTTCCCACCCCTTTACCCCGCCCCTCCCCCCCACGAAACCATAAGTACTTTTTAAACCATCACTTTGAACTAGATTGTCTCAAAAGGAAAAGAAACAGATGTGCAGTGGAATTACCACTCCCCTCCTTTTTTTTTTTTTTTTTTGCCTCTTATTTGATGGTCAAGAATTGCTAAGTAATTAAATCCATTTGTTTTTTCCTCAGGATTTGAAAAACAAATTAAATAGAGTTCTTCCAGATACTGATTCCAACTTTTCTGTCTTCAAGCAGTCCACAATTTTTATCTAAACTTGATTACCTCTCGGAGAGGATGCAATGCAGGTGGTCTCAGCCATATATCATGTCCTTGTGTTTTCTTTCTAAGAGGAATAAACACATTTTTAATGAGCATTCCTTATTGGCGTAAAGAACTATTATCCGTATGTTCTTATCTTAAATTTCCCTTAAAATAAGTTGGCATTATTAAGTAAGGGTCCCAGAAACCTTGTTGTCCCCCCACTCTAAAGTACAAAAAAGTGAAAATGAACTCTACTCTATGGAAATAGACAAAATGTGCTTTTAGGTGTCTAGATGGTTTGGTTCAGCTGAGATGAAGGCTGACTGTCTGATTATTACACAAGCCCTATTGGCTCCGCTCAGAGGAAAACTATTTTAGAGTTATTGTGCAGCTTCGACATGTGCAGACCCAAATCTTGGTGACACCAACATCCACAAGCTCATGGAGGAGGGCAGTTTAAAATTCTACAACAAGATTTATATCTGCTCAAGGACCAGACAAGTGCATCTTCGGACCAGTACATTCTCTTCCACTAGGCAAGAAAACAGGAGGTCAGATTTAATTCAGAGATTTGCTCTTTGAGCAGCAAGTCAGAGCAAAGGCAACAAGTAAAATTCAAATGTGTAGTAAAGTTCAGGATCTGAGAGGCAGGCACACATGTCCCTGTGAGAGGGGTACAGCCATCTCTGGCAATGAATAATTCAAATCTTAGCCAAGGAAGCCTTTTTCCAGGGAACAAACACATGAGTTTTCCCAACATTTGTTTGCATCTGTGGCTCTTCTTTATTTTGTCTCCTTTTATGACCAAAACTTCTTATCATGGATCCACTCCTTTTTTAGTTATGTTACCTCCATCCATTCAGTTACATTCCACTCACTGCTTCTTTTAAAAGCCTTTGCAAAACTATGGATTCATCATTCTGCACAGGGTAAAACTTTTCTCTTACATTTTCTTCCAAATCTAATCTGTAATGTTATTTTTTCTTCCAAATCTAATCTTTACTGTTACTTGAATGTAATGTGAACATATTTACTTGTTCACATCGCTAATACAAACAAAATGTTCTTGGTCTGCTCACAGAATAATAAGAGTAATAGGCAGGTGAATAAGAAAGAACAGAGAGTCAAGAAAGGAATGTAACTGTATTCGTGGAAGAATACTCATTTAATAAAATGCAGTTGGTTAATTTTGAGGGGAAATAATTAATGGAGACTCTATACTTTATACCTTGAACCAAAGTGAAGGGTCAAATTATTTCTAAGCAAAAATGTAACCCAAAACCTACCTGCGGGGAAGACAAATGGACTGGAGTTTGGGCTGAGGAAAGTTTTTCCAAGCAAGATACAAAGATGAGAACCAGAAATAAAATAATTGATCTATTTGACCACAACTTCATGGACATTAAAAATTTCACGTCAAAAACATTACAAATGTACTTGATAATATGCTCTGAGTTCTTTTCATGCTCAAGGCCCTTTTGAAGGAAGTAGGTACAGATGTTTTATTTCAGTACTCATCCACTCTCTACTCTAGGTTTCACTAATGAGAGGGGATGCACAAAATAAATGATGGTGAAATAAATGCTGGTCTAGTGAATATTGTTCAGTACTACCTACCACCCGTGCCGTCATGCCCTTCACATAAGCACTGACACACCGGAACAAGCTGAGAACATGGCTTAAACCAAGAGTCTTAGGTATGGCTTCTCATTTCTTAATCCCTAAACTTTGAACCTGACTCTACTTACCTACCAGCCACAAGAACCTGGAACCAAGGGAGAATTCTGGTTCAATCCACCCATCTACTGGGTCAGAGTCAGAACAAAGAGGGTCAAGAGCATGGCTGGTTCAAAGACACTTAGGTGATAGATGGCCAGCCCAGATGGAAATGCAAGGTGCTAGGAGTGTGAGATAAGGCAGGAAAGCACAATGCACTCACATCTGAATTTTAACTTAAAAATCCTAACTACCGGCGGAGTGCCCTCTGATCAATTAGATTAGCCACCCTTTCTCCCAGAAGAGGATGGAGAATGGAGTGCAGAAATGCCAGATGTGTCTCCTCCAACACTTCCCTAAACGGGATTCTGAAGCATATTCAGAAAGGTGACAAGAGGAGAAGGGTCCCAGTCAGCAGTACTGCCTCTTTAAATGTATTTATTTCTCTTAAAAGAATATACCCTGAAAGAATAATTAAATGTATGCAAAAAATTTGTCTCAAGGATACTCATTAAAGAAAATTTATAACCATGAAAGAATGTAAAGTTACCGATGCCCAACAATTAAATATTGTAAAGGGATTTTAGTAAGAAATTATGTTACATTAATACTTGCTTTATGGCCAGTAAAATGAGGTTCACAAAAAATTAGGTGAAAATAATTCATAAAATATTACTGATAATATAATCTTATTTTTATATTTAATAAGTGTACATACACAAGAATGGAAGCTTACAAAAATAGTTGTCCATAGTGACCGCCTCTAAGTGGTAGTACTATGTGTGATTTTAAGTTTTTCTTCATTAAGAACCAAATTATCTAATCTTCCCATAACAAACATATAGAACATACACAGCATAAAAAAATGAATGAAAGAAAAACAGGTCAATTATGATGAAAGAAACAGCTGTGTCAGGAATTGGGGAAAAACATAAATATTTGGCTTATACGGGAGCCACTTCCAAACAACTCAATAACTGATTCAAAAAGCTTAGTTTGGGCCATCTGTTAGGAATGACCATGGATCTCACTTATATATCCCTCTTCTAAAGTAAATGTTATCTGGTTTTTCCTTTCCCTTTTTGACCCTGCGTTACTCACTCTCACCTTCAAATGAACTTCACCGGAGATCTGAGTATTCGTTCATCTATCCAGCTAGTCACGCACATTTGCAAGTGGAATGAATGCATTATTTACTAGTGCCCTGGGGATACAAAAATGGAAAGGACTTCTCCTGAGAGAAACTTGCAGCACACTTGATGCCTATTTTGGGAATCAAATCATACTTGCTTGAAATAACTTGATTACACGCCCAAGATAATATGATAATGTGGCATGATGCACAGATTTTTGCTGAGAACTAATGAAGAGTGAGACAGATTTGGATATTCTAGGGTGCCATGGTAAAAGATTCTTGGAGGAAGTGTGGCTTACCTTGAGCCGACAGAGTACACAGGACTTGGATTTGCAGAAAGGAAGGATTTAGTTATTCCATGACAGCACAACTAATGAAGTTAAGGGAGGAGAAAGTTTTAGGGAAATAGAATGATGAGGTTGGAAAATTAAGGTAAGCTCATTTGATGGAAAGTTTTAGACTCCAAATTGAGAAATTTTTACTTTATGTCAAAAATGAAGAAAAAAATTTGAACTAGTCTCCGTATATCAAGTCTCCATAATTTTTCCATGATTTTGCTGTAGAGCCCATTTTGGGGTGCCCTAGTGGGGTTCGAGGCTGCTGCTTTTCTGTTTTACCACTTCCAGGCAATATCAGCCCCAACCAGCAAGATCTTCTCCAGGACCACTATGCGAGTTGAACTCTGAACACCTCTCTCCAGCCACATAAAAACACCCTGTAAACCCCAAGACACAGAAGCGTTAGGCTCAAAGCTACTCTCGAGATCACTGTGTTAAGAAGGGATTAAAGATATGCGTCCTCATGTATGTGCTGGGTAAGGGTGGGGGTATCTTTCTGACTCATTTTCTCTAAGGACTCTCCTCTTCTCATGGAGCTGGTAAGTAAGCCACCTTAAGGATTCTTGGACTGGGTAGCCAAGTTAATGCTCCCTTATCTAAGAATTAAGGAACTATTTCATTCTTTATTTGATTTTTTCTGATAGTCTTAGGCTTGGTGCTGAGCATTGAGATTCAGGGTTATAGTGCCGAAGGTAAGTGAGACCATGGAGCCAAAATCCAGCAAAGCTGGCGAAAATTCCATACTGGGGCTTGGAGGTTGCAAACCCCAAGCTCCCATCTGCCTTGTTTTTTTGTACATACTTTCTCAGAAACACCTCTGGAAGAGGCAACCAGGATTTGTGCTCTGAGTCCAGGGTTTCTATGATGACCCTGCAGTGTGAAATATATGTGGCCCAGTCTTTCAGTGGTTGTACAATCAAGTGGCTCCAGAGAGCAGGGAGATACACAGATGTGACAACCAGGCAGGTGTGACGGGTCCTGTGACGGTGGGGAGACTATTTTATTGACGTAAGAAACGTCGGACTGAGCTCAGTACTTTATAGAAGCACAAAGTGACCTCAAAAAGTCACCGAAACCTCTGAGAAATGTCTGAAGTGGCCAGGACACAAAAGAATCTCAGCCACTCTTAAAACTACCAGAAAAGTCAGAGGTCTTGCACTCTTGATAATTCCTCCCAGAACATAGCAGCCTCTGTGCTGGAGGAGTCGCCAGAATTTCCCGGCAGATTGTTTAGGACCAGTTTCTCTGTGGACTCTACTTTCTTTTTCAAACACCGATCATCATTTCAGTTTGATTAATTTCCTGTGTGTAATTGCTAGGACATTAAAGCGAAATCTTCCAGAGTGACAATTTTGTTCTTAAGGTATTTGAGGACACAGCTGTACAGGAAAGGTCAAATTATTAGTCCTTGGGGAAAATGACGGTGGGGAGAAAGTGAAAAATAATTTTGTACTTGTTCTAACAGAGAAAAATCTGTACAGCACTTTTAAGGTCAAAAGATGAGAAAAAACTTTACTCCAATATGAGCCTAGAGTGATAGATGTATGCACTGAAAAGGACTTTTGCCTTCTTCCACTCTTTTGTAAGAGTGAGGAAGATTGAGACAGTCATGGGGCAGAGAGAGAATACCCAGAGAGGAAGTGATGAGGGCAAAGTGGCAAAGCAAAAAGTCCTTTAGAAGTTCGGGATTAGCAGATACACACTACTATATATAAAATAGATAAACAACAAGGTCCTACTGTATAGCACAGGGAACCATAGCCAATAGATTATAATAACTATAATAAAAAAGAATATATATTTATAACTGAATCATTATGCTGTACTAACACAGTATTGTAAATCAAAATATTTCAATTAAAAAAAAAAGAAAAATCCTGAGGTCAGGGTAAAGGTATTGGAATATCTTCCACCCACTTTTTTGGTGAGTTTCTACTCTTAAATTTTTGACACTACCTCCTTCAAGAGACAGACTTAACCTCCACCAGGCTCCTTTCAAGACTCTTGTATTGTTTGTTTTATGTATGAGAGGTAATTAGGTTTATTCACTGATTTCTGCTTGGAGGAGGTACTGGGGATTGAATCTAGGACCTTTTGCATACTGAGCTTGCACTCTACCACTTGAACTATATCCTTCTGTCAAGACTCAAGTTCTTATAAGATTCCCAAGTACATATCTAATAGTGTATTCCATTTAGTGTGCTACTTAGTTAGAAATAGGCAGAAGTGTGACTTTGTATCTTTTTCCCTCATCTTGCCCTCCTTGAGCTCTGTAAATTTAGCACTGAAAGGTGGAAAACTCAGAGTTATGACACCCAGAGTTCTGTAGTACACATGATAGAGACCTAGAGGAAATGCTGTTGTGGTTTTGCATTTGCAAAGTAAATCTAATGGAAAATGCTGTGGGGATTTGCTGGCCATGCAACAAATTCTATTAGCCATTCTAACAATGGTGTCTATAAACTTCAGTTATTCCTAGAATCAAAGAGTATTCCAATGCTCCAAATTATGGCTAAGAGCAGTCACTGGGTTTGTTCTTGTCATCAAATGGCATAGTCAGCAATTTATATCCTTTCTTTATCAATAATTGACACTTGAGTGATAATTGAGTTACAACAAAATCATATGACATTTCTATAAGGGGTTTCATTTTTAGAGATTTGTTCTTCAAATTTTTTTTTTAAGTTCCTATCAATGAATTTTACTATGCTGTATTTTCTTGTCTCTAACTGCCAATGGCTGACCGCAAACATGGCCTCCATATATTTATTACAACCAGAGCAGTGTTAAAGAAACTAGTGCAGATTTCTTCAGTTATATCTGAGCAGTCAAGTATTTGAAGAGTTCCTCCTCATGGGGTAACCACTTCCTGAAGATAGCTAAAGTCCTTTGGGAACATAAAAACACTCAGACTGCAGAATCCTCCCTTTTTAGACATACTCTAAAATTCAGCAATAGTGCTAGAAATCACTTTTTTTTTTTCCTGGATAAGTACCCAGAACCTCCTTCAGAAAGGAGGAGGACAGCACTCTGACCTATGTCCCAGAAAAAAGGAAGTGACCTTTTTTGGGGGATTGTATCCATCAAGTTAATAGCTGTGGCTTCCGGGGGATCTCAGAGGCAACATGCATTGTCACTGATGTGCTTGCTGGCTCAGGGGCCCCTGTGGAAAGGGTATTCATTTTGTAGCTAATGTAAATTGCAGTGTCTGTCTTTGTATTTCAGTGATTTGAAGTGACATTCTATTAAAGGTGTTCTTGACATAAACAAGCTTAGGTGGTAATGGGAGAATTAAACAAGAACTATGCTTGGCTGGTAACCTTGAACTTAATAGTCTTCAAGAATAACACAACAGTCTTTCTTTCACTCCATTTTTTATGCTGTGATTTTTTTTTTAACAAGTGGCAAACGTAAAGATTTTAAAAATTGCAGATTAGGACCATTGTTTTCTACCACATTAGTTTACTATCAGCTCAGAGACTTTATCAATCATGAGAATTTGATAGCAGGTCAAATTAATGTTTCATGTTAATCATGACCTTGATACTTCGCTAATAAAAAAAAAGTAGTGACCAAATTTCCTGCCTTTGAAGCTTGATGGTGAGAGTGTGAAATCATTTATTAGCAAGGGTAATGAACTAAATGACAGAAAAGAGTAACCTTGACCTGTTCCAAAGCATTTAGGTCCTCAGCTTCACCTGGCTTTTGAGAGTTGGGATGCAGCGCAACCTAGACACGTTTGATTCTTGACAATCTGAGGACGGAAAATAAGAAGTTGAGTAATCAAGGTCGTGCATTAAATCATAATTAAAAAATGTAAGTGATTGTATTCAGCAGCAGTGAGATTGGTGAAATCTAGGAGATAGAATAGCTTGAAAATGAGTTGGGAGAGAGGATGAGAAACTGAGAATATCGCGGTATTCGCTATAATAGGTGACAACTGACACACCTGGAGCAAAGAATTACTGAAGTTGAAATAGGGGTGAGAGAGAGGAGTGATCAAATTGGCTTAAAGGCAGCATTCCCCAGGGCAGCCTGCCAAGCTAAAACCACAACAAATAGACAATTTGTCTTGGCAGTTTACTGGTGAGATTTGATGGGTAGAAAAAACTGGAATTCTAATTCTGCTTGAGACCAGGTGGTATTAACTAGAACTCTTTCAAGGAAATTCTGGGCATATGTAATACTGCACTTATTTTCCACCTGAGGCTATCCTCAGGTTTGTTGATGATAACTCCTAAGTCATCATCTCCCTAGAGTAAAAGGAAACTACAGTCTGCTCAGGGGAAGCGGGAAGGGGAAGAAAGTTATTTGTATCTACTCTGTACTGAGAACTGCAGTCAGCATCTAATTCAACTCACTACCATCCTGGTAGTTGAATAACATCATCATTATTGCCTTTTTAGAGACAAGAGCATAGGCTCAGAGTGATCAGGCCACTTGCCTAAGCTCAGATGACTGAGGCCAGAGCTGGTTCCATGTCTCTCTGGGTGCTGTCCATTCAGCAATGGTGGTGGCCCCCCGGAACATTTCAGAGGCAAAAGTTCTCTCTGATGGCAAACCCTTGTTTCTCAAAGTGTGACCCATGAGCCAACAGCATCACATCTTCTGGAAGCTAATGAGTCAGAATCTGCATTTTAACAAGATCTTGAAATGTGCATTCAATTACAAATGCAAGTTTTACAAGATACAACAATGCCTGACCCTTCAACTTAATAGGGACAACAAGGGATTCCTAGGGAGGAGATCTTAAACTTTCTGATTCATGGAACACTCTACGAATCTGATCAAAACTATGGACTCACTCCTGAAAAACAATATATGCAGACAGATACACAGATTTATTTCCAGGGTTAGAGATTCCTGGGAGCCCACTCATGGACAACCCAGGTATCTGTAAACTCCAAGTTTGAAAATGCCTTTGAGAGTCAATTAAGGTAACAGAGAAATCAAAGCAGTATAAAGACTTTGGAAAGTGAGAAACCATGACAAAAGAAAAATGTCTACTCTTTCAACTAGCAACACTGTAATTATATAAATTGAACCATATACATACACATTCTTAGAAGTTGGCAGAACATTTTCTTTAACTCACTTAATGTGGGCACCATGGATTTTCCTAGATATTTTTTCTCCATTTATTTCTCTTTTTACTGATTTCTTCTCAATGGACTTTATCAATAGTTGTTTGAAGCTTTAGTCCTGATGTCAAGACCTTCCATATTGATACACATTTTTCTACAATGATGTTCAGATACTTCATTTTTAGAGACTTTTGGATACAGTTTCAATTATGTTTGCAAAAACTTAATTTCAATAACCTATTACTAGCTAATTATAAAGTTGGATCTTACCACTTTTGTCTTATTGACTATAAGCCTGCAGTAAAAAGAAGACAAATAATTATTTTATTCTGAGTAAACTGTCCAAGTCCTCAACTCTTTCCACCATTTTGTAAATATTTCTAAAACCATAAAGTCATCAAAGGTTGACTCCCTCTTTTGCCCTTTTTGCCTTTTCCTTGGACTTCAGAGAAAAGTTTATTTTTATTTGGAAGAGATCCACTTCCTTCCTAACCAGAGTAAGTCTCAAGTCATCTGGAACCTGCTCTGGACAAGCAGTGATATAAAAGTAGATTATCATCCATCCTTGCTTCTCTAATAAAGCTTTGGTTTTGCTCAAGTCTTTACTAGTGCCTTGGTCTAGTCTTCTGTGGCCTTTACTAGTAAGTGCATTTCTCTTCTCCACTAAAAAAAAAAAATTGTTGTTTGTTTTGCATTTTGCTAACACTTCCTGTCTCTTCCTCACTGTCAATGACCCTAGAAGAGGATTCACTGTCACTGTAATTTCATGTTGGTATGGATTCCTCACATCAGTTTCTTTACAAAATGTGGAATAATTATGAACCAGTTGCTACTTTCACAAATATACTATAAATAATTATAAGTACCGCCAGTTTCTGGAAAATAAAACCAAGATGATTTAATTGATTTAAATCTACATAACAGTTTAGAATTTGATTCTTTGGTAACCATCTCACCAAATAACATTTAATTTTATGTAAATGTAAGTGTTGACCTTAAAAAACAAAAGGGCCAGTTATTTTACCAGCAAAATGAGTGTGTTTGGGAATAGCAGAGGAATTGCAATTCGGGGCAAGCAAAGTGTGGGGAACCAGAGGCAAATCTGAGCAGCAGAGGAAAGGGGTTTGCTTTTTTAGGGGGAAGAAAGGAGTTGGAAGAGGCTATTTCTAAGAGTTCAGGGTGATTGCATCTTCTCATTGGCTGAGTGTGGCAGTTTCTCATTGGTGGGGCTGTTGCTAGGCAAAGAGAATTTCTTCCTTTCTCCTGCTGAGGTGTGTAAAGTAAGCTTCTTCCTGTTTTGGGGTGTGAATGTTCGTGCAGGAGAGCCCTCTCTTCAGGGCTTCCCTAGTCTATTTTAAATGACATCTTCTATATTTACTTTCACATAAATAATTGACTAACAACTAATAATTAAATTTTAATAGAATAGAACTATCTGCGAAAGATACAATTTAGACAACTACTAAATCAAACCACAGATGGGACATATTATTTTCCTCATTCTTTCCATTATTTTAAAATCAAATAATTAACAACTCAAAAAGAGGAAATTTCAAAATTAGTCGTGTTCAGGAAGCTATTTCATGAATGAACTAAAATTTGAATTTGCTAAACTATTACACCTCATGGTTTGCTCTCTTTTTCAGCTTTAAATGTTAAACGCAAATCAAAATTGAAGTAAGATTCAGTTTCTTAATCTTTGCAATTAGTGTGTTATCATAATTTATTTCAATCTATTTAAAGAATATGCAAGACCAAAAAGGTGAAATACATCAATTGTGTGAACCAGGCTGAACCCTTTTAGAAGTCATTGTCAACTGAATCCACCAGAGTTGATGGACGACCATATAACTGAGGTCTCCAAACTAACTTCCATGTAGAATACAATGCTTATTAATGGATATTAGTAATAAATATGGGCTAATTTGAAGGTTACAAGTATATTATTAAAAACTGTCATCTGAGCAATTGTTTCAGACTTAGACTCTCAAAAAACATTTTTTTTTCTGGAAAGCGTATTCTATCACTAGCATTGTTTAGAATCACTGGCACACCATGATCATAAAGGCAGATAGATTTTTGGTCAGTTTTATTTTATTATTTTATTTTATTGACTGGTTGATTTTTTATATTTTTGAGGGGGGAGGTAGTTTGACCTATTTATTTATTTGTTTCCTTAATGGAGGTACTGGGGACTGAACCCAGGACCCCTTGCATGCTAAGCATGCACTTCACCAATTGAGCTATACCCTCCCTCCCCAGTCAGTTTTATTTTTGATTTTCAGATCTCTACAAACAATGCACCCACTTGAAGCCTACATCTGTAGCTTCTGTACCTGGACCCATTATAACACTGCTTGCAAAGTATTCATTCCCGTGAGCACAGTTTATGTTTGTCATTGAAGATAAAGATGACTAAGAAATGAAATGAATCCTTAGGGACAAGTTGGCTCTGCTGAGAAAAAGTATGGCCTCTTGGGAAACTAAGATTCTTCAAACAGGGAAGTCCAAAGCCCAGTCAGATAACCTGGAGAGTTAAGATCTCATTGCGAGGACATGGTGTTATGCTTTGTCTTACCTTTCCTGGCTCAGAGTTCAGAATACCTCCCTGTGAGATGACAGGGTTCCTCTGCTTTGCAAACCTACTCACTCTTACTAGAGGAAAAATCCCTTCTACAATGGCTGTGTTATCCATCAAAAAGCCATTCAATTGAAGAGCAGGAAATAGCATTGTTGCAACCACATAGAGTAGCTTTCTGTTTCCAGGAAGAGCTGCTTTGACGATCTCCACACTCTTAAGCTGTGAAGCACTGAAAAATCAGGGCCATGTGACCAGCAAAGACAATACCCATTTAAAAGAGTACCGCCTTATGTCTGCAATTTGAATGGAGTGCCTCTTCAATGGACAGCATGATATTTTTCTTATTATGCTGCAATGTGGATAACAGGTCTGTGGTTTTCACTCTTTGGGACAGCAAGAGCTTGCACTGTATTGAAAAGAGTGGATTTCTTTTCAGATGAGATGTTTAAAGCAATGCTATTAATACTGCTGTGTCTAACAGCTGCCTCGATTTATTCATAAATACAGCACAAACATCTTTCTTGTCAAAAGAAGAGGATTTTCTTTTACTATAAAAAGATAATTAATTCAGGCTGAATAAACTTAATGGCACATTTGCCATCTGGGCAAAGCAAACAAAACACCAGAATAGAATTGTGTGAAGAAAAAAAAAATAATCAAAATGTAGAATAAAAATACATGCTTAAACTCTGTTTCGATTTCCTTAACAACAAATAATTTTCCACCCTAAGTATTATGTGCATGCTTATTTGAAAGGAAATAAAAAAGACAATAGGGCATAGAAATAGTACACAGCTAAATGTGGACAAAAATTTCAGGTGATTTAAACATAAGCAAAATGTTTCACAGGTTCTGCCTCTCTTCATCTATACCCATGAGGGACAGAAACTCTTATCAAATAGTATAGATAAAAGTGCTTTGTGAACTTCAAAGAACCACAAAAGTGTAAGAGGATCTTTTTTATTTCCATCAGCCTGGTGTGTCCTTAGAGAGCAGAACTCTTGGACATACTTGGGGCTTTGTCTTTATTAAATCAACTGGAAACTGAGCCTGGCTGATGATCATGATCTTTAAAGCCCTTGAAAAGCTGGTACTTGTCATGTGGAACCATCACTGCATTGACATTCTAGTCTCACCTCTAGGCTTTTAGCTGTCACGTATTCAGAGATGTTGCTTCTTTCTTATCATCTCCTTAAGAACGTCAGCTCTTGTCTCTTCTAAGCTGTTGTACAGCCTAACCCATGAGTCCTTGACTCTGTGTGGTGTAATTGTGCTTTCGAAGCTTTCTCTCTCTCCACACCATCCACCTAGCTTGCCTCTTTCCACTTCTGGTTTTAACTGTGCCCTGTCGCCAGTCAGGGGAGCACTGTTATTACATCGGGTGCCTTCCGCTACCCCATTTGTCTTAATGAGAATGACTGGTTGCCCTTATATCAGCTTGCTCTCATTAAAAATTGACTTAGAAAGTCCTTCTTTCAAGAAGCCTTCCAGCATTAGAATTTTGACCACAGATCCATTCTGACTGTCCTCAGAACCCAGTGCTAGACTTACATATTCATCCTTGTGACTTGGGTCTCTCAAGTCAGAGGGACTGCAGACAGGTTTGCTGTTTTTGACAGTGAACAAATAAATCGCTTGCTAAAGCTGATCTACATTAAGTATTTCAAGGAATTCATGAAGTGACTTGACTAAAAAGGCCCATGTAAGATGATATTATTAGAAATGATCATTTTCCTGGGATTTAGTGGTAAGGAGATTTTGACTCCAACTCTTCTCTCAACAGCAGAATTCTATAAAAAATAAAACCCTGTATTTTTTTACACGTCAGAATAAGAGTCCCGCTTTTTGGAGTATAAAGAAAAATCCTTATGAGAGCCTATGAGACTAGTTGATAATTATTTTTACCAGTTTGTTTCAGTGCTTTCTCTGACCCTATAGCCACTCTGGCCTTCCTTTCGTTCTTTGAACATGCCATCGTCCTCCCTGACTGAAGGTTTGGCAGGCTGTTTCTCTGATCGCATCCTTATGATTCATAGCAGAGCTCAGATCTCACTGTCTCAAAGACGCTCTCTGACATCCTGAATGCATCTGCTCTTCTCTGTATCCGCTCACCTAGCACCCTTCCTAGAGAGGAAACTACCAGAATAAACACTCAAGTGATTACTTTGATAATGTGACTTTCCTGCTGGAACGTGACCGCCACAAATGCTGGGACGATGGCTGCTTCATCTCAGCTGTGACTGCAGCACCTCGCATAATGTTCACACACAGTAGGTTTTCAAGAAATGGGGTTACGATATGACTGACGGAGTGAACTCCTTAATGAAAATGATGATAAAGATGAACCACCTGGAGGGTAACACTGGCTTCTCTGATGATAACATTCTGGGTGCATTGACACAATCGGTAAGAACTAAATGTCCAATTTTCAATTCTGCTTCTGCGTAACAATTTCCTCTTCAATTTCTCTAATAGTTAATTCACTCTGAAATCCAGGATAAAAGAAATAAAATATAGGCCAAAATAATGACTCTTTATTAATGATTCATTAGTTTTTCTTCTATGTTGCATCAGATAGATTATACAATTAGGGGACTTTTCAATAAAGCTAAAGTTTACCTTGCATAATACATTCCTTAGTGAAGATGAAGTTTAGTCATCAGACACATTCAGAAGCATTGAACCAAATCTCTATGGAAATGGGATTTCTCCTGGGCAAAATATTTATCCATGACATGCATATGTTAATCTTGACTCACATATGAATGCAGAGAGCTTAGACTGAGCCTGATATAACACAGATGAACTGAAATGCATTCTCCATGTTCCTCTGTGTGTAAGGAGGAGGGGGATCAATCACATTGCTTGCTTTTTGTATTATATGTCAGGTTGAACTTATAAGCCATTGACTTTGATGGGCAGAAACAGTAACACACCAGAACATATACACCCCTCTCACAACAACAGCAACAGCAGCAAAACAAAATAAACACACTGATTCTCTCAGATAAAGAATGAGCGTCTATAAAACTAGACTTGAGATTGGGTTTTAAAAATCTCTGGGCTCACAAATTATGTATTGGTTCTATTCGTATTTCCATGTCCTTTGCCTTCTAGTCCTTTTTGCTTAGTGCCAGGGAAAGTGCAGATATAATACGCTCTCATATATTTTTTCTTTATCTGAAATTAAGAAAAGGTAAGAAGAGAATTCATCAATATGACTTTGGGCTGTAAACCTGATATTTATTAAGCTTGACTTTACTATTTGAGGTTCTAAGTCTATGAATTTGTGCTTTCTCTGCTACATGTAATGTAAGGCAAGTACTTTCAACATTTAGGGCAGGTGAGACATAAACACAGCATCCTAGTCTAGGCAAACAATATTGGACTGATTAAGGAGAAGAGTTCAAGAAGGGAACATTTTGAAACACAAGTGAAAGACTAATTTTGTTAAAAATAAAAGCTTGAAAAATAAAATTAAGTTGTTTTACATGATTACTTTGTTTCTTAAGTCAGCTGAGAGTGTTTTAAGAAGCTGCACGCCCATATCTTGAGTTTCTTAAGATCAACTGAAGTGATCCATATTAAGTAACTAATGTGAGAGGAACCTTAATTTTGAGCATTGGAAAATAACCAGTTTTAAACCCACTATGTGCTTATATTACCAGAATGGATTATTGGTCACTATAAAATGTTATTGATAATGTGACCACCACTATGGTTTTCCTTTCCTCATCCCAACAAATGTGGCAGGGAGGCTAACCTTTGTCAAAGGAGTGGACTGGATATTTACAGTTAAAAATGGTGCATTATTTTTCTATTCTCCATCAACAGAAAAACTAGGAAAAAATTTAAAAAATTAACTTTATTGAGAGTAGCCTAGGGCACCTCCTCACCCCCACCCAGGCAAGGGGGCTGAGATACAGCTCTACCTACTGTGGAGAGTGTCTTCTGACCCCACCTGACCAGAAGGGCTGGAGACAATCCTGGAAGCTAAGCAGCCAGGGGCACCTAAGCTGAGAGGCAGGTGGGCAGAGCTGACTTCACAGAACAAAACCAGTGGCCCTGCTTTGTCAGGAAACTTGGGGTGTGAGTTGGCTTAAGACAACAATAAAGAGCTTTACGAGCTTTACAGCTGCTTCTCCCATGGCTCCACTCACTGCTGAGTACAACCTTCAGCTTAGCCTACCAGGGAACCTACTAGAGCACGCTGGAAGCTACATCACCCATCCAACAGCTCCATGTATGGTGGCACTTGAACAGAGTGCACAGCCCATGGTTTCCCCCATTTGCAGAGCAAAACTCATGGCTTCACCTGACCAGGGCATTTAGTACATGCTTTGGCCTGATTCAAGTCCCCAGACAATGAGTTGTAAGGCCCTGGGTCCTATCCTGCTGCTCTACCAGGGCAGGGAAGCTAACTCATAGCCCCACCTACTACTAAAAATAGCACCCATTCCTGACCTTCTACTAAGCCTGACCAGAGAATCCAGGCACCTGCAAAGCCCACCCGATAGCCTCATTTGGGTAGGAAACCAAGTTAGCAGTCCTATCCAACTGTTCACAGCCAGTGGTACCCCACCCCCAGCCCCATCCTCAAAGCTCAGTTGCCTTGCTCCAAACCTGACCATAACAGCAGGCCCACATACTTAAGGACATTACCAGCAGACATACCCAGAAACTCAAACTGAGATGACTGTTGAAGAAGTCTCTCTCCCAAAGCACTTTGTAAAACCTGAAAGAGGAGCCTGATTACTCAAATGCACAGATACCAAAGTAAGGAATCAAAGACCTTGAAAAATCAGATAAATATGACCTCTTCAAAGGAAACTAAAAAAGATCCAATAAACCCTAAAGAAATGAAAGAAAAGGATTGTATGACAATCTTAATAGATGCAGAAAAAAAGTTTGACAAAATTCAGCATTCATTCATGATAAAAACTCTTAACAAATTATGCATAAAAGAAATATATCTTAAAGTGATAAAGGCTATATATGACAAGCCCACAGCTAACATCATACTCAGTGGCGAAAGGCTAAAAGCTTTTCTCTAAAATCAGGAATAAGATGAGGGTGCCCACATCACCACTCCTATTCAACATAGTACCAGAAGTCCTACCTAGAGTAATCAGACAAGAGAAAAAAGTATCAGAATTGAAGAAGTAAAATTATCTCAATTTGCAGATGAAATGACTTTATATATAGAAAACCCTAAAGACACAACAACAAAAAAACCTGTTAGATCTAATCTATTAAATCAGTAAAGTTGCAGGATATAATATTATATAAAAATATAAAAATCAGTAACATTTCTATAGGCTAACAAAAAATTTTATGAAAAATAACAAACTCAATCCCATTTACAGTAGCATCAAAAATAATAAAATACTTTGGAGTAAATTCAACAAAAGAAGTGAAAGTTCTCTGCTCTGAAAATTATAAGACATTAATGAAAGAAACTGAAGAAGAAATAAATAAATGGAAAGGTATCCCATATTCATGGATTGGAAGAAATAATATTGTTAAAATGTCAATACTATCAAAAACCGTCTATGGAATTAATGCAATCCTTATCAAGAGTCCAATGGTATTTTTCACAGAGGTAGGAAAAAAACACTCCTAAAATTTATATGAAACCACAAAAGACCTCAAATAGCCAAAGAAATCCTGAGAAAGAAGAACAAAGCAGGAAATAACACTTCTTAATTTTAAGCTATACTATAAAACTATAATCATCAAAACAGTATAGTAATGGCATAAAAACAGACAAATAGACCAAAGAAACAGAATTGAGGGCCCAGAAATAAAATCAAATATATACAGTCAGCTAATATTTGACAAGGGAGTTGAGAAGACTCAGTGGAGAAAAGACAGTATTTTCAATTAATGGTGCTGGTACAGCTGGGTATTCACAGTAAAAGAATGAAATTGGACCCATATCTTGCACCACTCATGAAAGTTAACTAAAATGAATTAAAGTTTAAATGTAAGATCTGAAACCATAAAGTTCTAGAAAGAAACATAGGAATAAAGCTCCTTTATATGGGTCTTGGTAATGATTTTTTGGATATGACACCTAACACACAAGCAACAAAAATCAAAAATAAATGAGTGGGACTCTAACAAACTAAAAAGCTTCTGCACAGCAAAAGAATCCATAAGCAAACTGAAAAGGCAACCTATGGAATGGGAAAAATATATGCAAATTGCATATCCTATAAAGGATTAATATCTAAAATATATGAAGAACTCATATGACTCAATAAAAAATAATCAAATTAATCTAAAAAATGATGCAAATGAACTTATTTACAAAACAGATATAACTCACAGAGATAGAAAACAAACTTATGGTTTCCCTAAGGGGAAAGGTGGGGAGGGATAAATTGGGAGTTTGGGATTAACATATGCACACCACTATATATAAAACAGATAAACAACAAGGAACTACTGTACAGCACAGGGAGCTATATTCAGTATCTTGTGATAACCTATAATGGAAAAGAATCTAAAAATTATACATAATTATATGTATTAACTGAATTACTTTGCTGTACACCTAAACCTAACACAACATTGGAAATCAACTATACTTCAATTAAAAAAAATCCAATTAATAAATGGGCAAAAGATTCAAATAAACATTTCTCCAAAGAAGATATATAAAACCAAAAGATACATGGAAACATGCTCAACATCACTAATCACCAGGAAAATACAAATTAAAACCATAAGAAATCATCCCATGTTAGAATGGCTAGTATCAAAAAGACAACAAATATAAAGTGCTGGCAATGATGTGGAGAAAAGGGAACCCTGTGCACTGTTGGTGGATTGTAAGAGAAAACAGTATTGAAGTTCCTCAAAAAATTAAAAAGAGAACTACCATATAAGCCAGCAATTTTGCTTCAAGAAATATATCCAAAAAGGAAACAAAAACAGTAACTTGAAAATGTATCTGCACCCTTATATTCATACCATTATTTACAATAGCCAAGATATGGAAACAACATACTTGTCCGCTGATGGATGAGTGGATAAACAAGTTGTGGTATGTATATATATATATATACATATATAATATATATATATATATATATATATATATATATATATATATATATATATATATATATATATATAATGAAATATTATTTTGCCATAAAAATGAGTAAATCTCACCATTTGTAACGACATGGATTAACCCCGAAGGCATTATGCTAAGTGAAATAAGTCAGATAGAGAAAGACAAATACTGTATGAGCTCACCTCTATGTGAAATCTAAAGACACATATAAAACAAAACAAAACACTCATTAAAAAAGAAAAAGGAGATCAGACTCAACAGTTACCAAAGACAGAGTAGGAAGAGGGGAATTGGAGGAACGTGGTCAAAAGGTACAAACTTCCAGTTAGGAGATAAAAAAGCACGAGGGATGTAATGGAGGACATGAAGATTATTGCTAACATCGCTCTATGATACACAGGATAGTTGTTAAGAGAGTAAATCCCGTTAAGTTCTCATCTCAAGGAGAAAATTACTTCCTGTTTTTTTCTTTCTTTTCTTTTTATTGTATCTGTATGAGATGATCTTAGCTAAACTTACTGTGGTAATCATTTCACAATATAAGTAAATCAAACCTCCTGCTGTGTGTCTTAAACTTACACAGCGATGTATGCCAACTGTTTCACAATAAAACTGTAAAAATCAAAAAAACCCAAAAAATTTCCAGGTGATTTTGATGCCATCAGCCACACTTAAAAAATACTGACCTAGGTAATAAATTTATATTAAAGTAGCCAACAATTGCAATTGCCTTTTTAATAGTCACATCAAACCGTCAACTTATACTGATGCATTTACTGGTGCATAAATATCCTAAAATCTTTTTTTGCTGAATCCAGCTGCATCTTCCTTATTCTTCCCTTGTGCAGTTCATTATGGTGGTCCAAGTACAGAACTCTCTGTGTATCCTTACCGATTTTCGTCTTGTTACACCGGCATTTCCTTTGAGTCTGAGGGAATTGTAAATCTTCATTCTGTTACATATTTTGCATAATCTATAAATTTGATAAGCACACTTCCTATCTTCATCTAAGTCTCAAACCAAAATGCTGTATCACAAGAAACAAAAGAAAAGAGTGGAGGCATGATCATGACTGTGTTTTACAAATGCCATCATTACCTCTAGACTATTTTTTTTATCTCAGAGAAATAGACTATCATATTTTGAGCATTATTATTTACTTCAAGAAAGGCTAAAGTAAAAACAGAATTCCTGTAATGTATTTGGGTTTAATGCATATAGTAAAATTTCCTTGACATATTACAATCATTTGCCCTCTCATAAATTATTTATCAAAAAATCTGTATTTTAACTTCTAAAATTTCTGCTTAATACTTTCTGATACAATAAACAAAACAACTGCATTGTCAAAAAATCCATTTCAGATGAAATTCTTTTATAAAACTGCCATAATTCCAACAGCTGCCAAATACTATTGGACTGTATTGAGATCAGGCAATCGACTGAGAGCTAACACATGACTCTTTGGAAGTCAAATGGAATACAAATTTCTCTAAAACTATCTTGAAACAAAACCTTAAGCACACATCGACTAGAGGGATGAGATACGTGAGCATGGATGGGGCACCGGACTATTAAAGAATGTGTCAAGAGAGGAATCGTTTGTACAGTGACATGGAGAGAAACTGAATTCTTAGGAAATCAATTCCTACCCTACAGGTCTCTCAGCAAAGACTGCCAGAAGTGAGCTGAGTGAAAAAAATTTGTGATGAGATGAGAGTATTTCATTTTGGTCACTTCCATTAAAAAGAGAGCTTGCAAATTTTAGACAGTATATTAAAAAAAGTAAAAACAATGATTTTATGCCAGATCATGTTAGCTCTTCTCTAACTGATCAGCAGATTTTAAAAATTATTATTATAGAAACACGGCAAAAACAATGTTGAAAAATAAAATACTTGTACTTGGGAAAGCATGAAATATAAACATGATTGCAACCATTACTTTTTGATCCACAATTCCGTCTATCAGTGAAGGTTTATTATTGCCAATGCCACCTAAGATGGCCTGATTGATGCATATTCTATGTCAGGTACTTGCAAATTCTCTTTCGTAACAAGTGCTTTACGTATCAGTAACTAAATTTCACACCTAGTAGCTCCTTTCTTGCTGGTAGTCAATTCTTCCTCCAAGTGCTACGCCAAACGGAGAAGCAAAGGAAGGCTGGTAGGCGCTGTTCCACACCGCCTGGGGCATACACTTTACCTACAGTACTGGTGCCCAGCCCCACTGGTTGTTAAATAATTTGACTATCACCCTTAAACCAAACACTCCCTACTTTCTTACAAGAGGTAAAAATATCACTGCAATTTCAAAGGATAAAATATGTACACAGTTTTATTCAACATTTTACATTATTCTACAAATATGTACAACTTTAATAATAAATTAAACATATGAACAAAGTAAGTCCAAAGACAGTTCATAGACGTCAGGTTACACAATGCCATCTTTCTGCCTTCATTTCTAAGAGTCCTGATCCAAGCTCTCGATCGTTTTCTTGCTAGAAGAGCTTGTTTTGGCAGCATATTGGAAACGCTGAGTGTTTTGTTGCCTCTAAGCGGTGGGAAGATGCTTGTTAATAATAGAAATGCTGAAAAGGATCAGCCGCAATCAAGAAGGGTTGATGAACATTTGCACAATATGTACAAAACTCTTCAAAAATTCGTGAATGTTTTTTTCCTCCAGCTCCTCACATTCTTTGCATCCCAATTCAGTTTTATGCTGCCAAGTAAAAAGAAAAGATGAGATTGGAAAGACTAAAATATGCCTTTCCTGTGAATATTACATCATTTGAACCATAGGGTGAGGTCTTGAGCCACAGAAATTTTGGCAAATTAATATCATATTAGGAAGAACTAGGGGAAAGAGAACTGGGAGATTTGGTACTGGCTGATTTTCCCTAGAGTGGATTCAGGACATTGAAAAAAAATAAGCATGTCTATCAGACCGTGAACTTCCTGCTTAGAGCCCTTCAGTGGGTTCTGGTCACCTACCCCAGCATGAAGTCCATGCCTCCCTGCACTGCACACAGGCTTGCGTTGTGCCTTACCTGCCTCCTTCACCTTTCCCACTACCTCAACAGTTATGCTTTGGGAACTCTGGGCTCATGACTGTAGCCCCCATGCACACATCAGGCTATTAGATGCCTCACTGCCTTTGTCTTTCTCTCTGCCTGCTCCACACTTCTAGTTTAGCTATTCCTACTCACGCTTAAGATTACTCAGGTGCTGTCTCCATTAGGAAGGCTCTTCTGAACCTGGGAGCTCCCAGGGCTGGACTAAATGTCCTGTCTCTACATTCTCAGAAGCCTTTGTTTAGACTCTCTCTCATGTTGCATCACGCATTATATTGATATTATGGAGTTTTATGCTTTCCATACCACTATTCTCTAGGCTTTTCCAAGAGTGCAAAGCTATGTATTTTTGCTTCCCTAGCAGTTAGCATAAGGCTTGGCACATATATTCACCCACTCATTATTGGTTGAACTGAACTATTTGGGTGAATACCACAAATTGCTGTAATCCAAACACAGTTTCATGGATAACTTGAATATTCCAAATACAGTCATCAAAAATAAATTTTCCAGAGATCATCTGAACCATGAAAGCTGTACCAGCAAAAATCAAAATTAGATTTTCCATCCGTTAAGTGTTTGAAATTCAGATTCACCAAGATTTATCAAGCATGTACTCCATGCCAGGCACTGGCATATTCCATATAATGCTGTCCTATTTGATCCTGGCAATAATCATGTCAGAATGGAAGGCAGAGATGTCAAATGACTCATCTCAGTTGACATAATTGGTGAAATTCCCCGTGTCCAGGTCTTCTGACTGTGCAGTCCTGCCCATCCTTCTGCTGCATGTGTCACAATATGTCATGATGAGGATGACTATGAAAATGCTCACTAAGAGCCCCCCATTACTGACACTGCCATGAGTTATCTGTTGCATGGCTCAGTCTTTCAGTCACAGAGAGATAACATATCCCAAGAGTATTTCGAACATTAATCCATTCATTTCAGAAATAGATCAAGTATTGAGTATATGCCAGCATTATTCTGGGAGTTTGAAAACGGTGCTATAAAGAACCCCAAATACCTGCCCCTTTGAAGCCGACATTCTATTAGGAAAAGGTAGACAATGTCCATCAGGTAAAATATGTAGCATGTCAGACAGTGAGACGTGCAGAGAAGGGGACAGGACATGCTGATGAGGGGGTGGGACTGCAACTGTGAAGAGGTGACATCACTGACAAGGTGACGTTTAAGCAAAGACCCAAAGCAGCCTGGCATTTTCAGGGAAACCCAGGTGTCCAGCCACACCAGCTCAGAGGCTCTGCTCTCTCAGTTGGGTCTCTGCCTGGACGACGTCCCCCCCCATCCTGAAGGCTTGTTCCCTCACGTCTTCGCTAAATGTGAGCTTAGTAGGTAAACCTTCTCTACAGTAGCGCCCCAGCCCCCTTACCTGCCTCTTTCTTTGGCCACTGGACTTAATAAATACCTGGCTTATTATTCATTTGCTTATTGATTGGTTTCTACATGCTTCTTCCTTTTGTAGGAGCTGGAACCACGTGTGGTTTTTTTCACTTCTGTTATCCTGAGGGCCTTCAGTGCAGCCTAAGGACTTGTTAATGAATTATTATGATGCCTTCTTTGTTTGTAAAACATTTTCTGTCCACTTTGCTTTGGCCACCAGTGTTTTGCCACGAAAGCCATGATCCTCCAGTCTCAGGGCCTTTATACACTGATGCCCCACCTGCCGGGGGGTCCCTCCTGCCGGGGGGTCCCTCATATTTGCGTGCCTGGAGCCCTAGACTGTTCATGTTGCCTGAGATGGCCCAAATTATCTCCAATTACTCCTATTTTCATTATTATCCTTTTGCAGCATGTACCTTCTCAGTATATAAGAAGACAGACTCTGGAATGAAATGGCTGGGAGACCCCTGGCTCCCCATTTTACTAGCTGTGTGAATTGGAGGAAGACATTCAAGCTCCCAGTGCCCCAATCTCTTCAACCTTAAAACAGAAACAATAACTCAGTCACAGATTTATTGTGAGAGTTCCACAAATCACCTGGAAGACCAGGGTGTGGCTCAGAGTAACACCCCAGCAACTGTGGATGCTCAGTGATGGTGTAACTGACGTCCCCCCACTGCACCTGGTGATCAACCCCTTGAGATCAGTCACCTGACCGTCTGGTTCACCCCTGTCGTTCCAGCACCGCGGCACACAGCCCAGAGCAGGCAGGCAAAGTGTGTTGAACAGATAAATCAATCAAAAAAAGTCCAGGAGTGTGGGCACGCAAGAGATGGTGCCACTTTTGGATGCCACTTGGCTGGAATTAACCCCCTCACCCGAGTGCCTCTTCAGAGGGTCTCCCTGTCTGTTACACCCAGCTAATGATTTCTCCCAATCAGGCCAAGAACATCCAACGGGGCTCTGTACAATGTTGGCATAACTCACCTCTATAGAAGACAAACTGCTGTTTGCGAGGATGAGAAGGTTTTCTACTGTGTCAGTAATGTCCATATCCCTGGACTCCTGCGAAATAACGTGTAACTCCAGGAGAAAGCACTTCATCGCTGTTACTTTGCAACTGGGCTAAAAACAGAGTCACAAAGAACTATTTTGAAAAAAAAAGATTATTTCCCCGTTATTCAGTTTCACACAGATGCAGTTTTGATTTTTTAAAAAAGTCAATCAAACTATTTTAGGAAGAAACATAGCACCTTTAAGAAGTTTTATACAGGAAGCAGCTTGATATTTCGTTTTCTCTTTGAGCTTTGATATCAAAATCAAAACCAAAAACTGATTAACAAAACAATGGGGAAGGATGGTGATATTGTGCAGAAGAAAGAGCACAAAACTAGAAAACATGGAAATAATAGGCCACTTTTTCCTCACTAAGCACATTTCCTCTGTGTCAAAGGGTGACAGTACTGGCCCGAGACTCTCAAAATATTAACATAGATGGCCCATAAGGAAGAATTTTTTAGACTCTGATTGTATCGTTAACATTTTTTAAGTGGTAGCTGCTAATCATACGACCCCTGCAAATTCCAAAGTGCCAGAGGCGAACGTGATTCCAAGAAATTTCTTGGAAATATCAAAGCAGAAGTATGGCACAGGTTGGCCCTATCAGAAAGGGACATTTTACCACAAAAATACTCTTCCACAATGATTAACAAAAACTCTAAACTTAAAAGAAGCACTTAATGAGCATGTGGGGATTTAACCAGGACATGTCTGATTTTCTGTTCTCAACGCGGTGCGTGCACAGTGTCTGAGACTCCACAGGCGCTTAGCGAGTGCTCACTGAATGAATGGAGGAAGGAACACACCCACGTGCCTGGCTGTGGCAACACTCCTTCCCCCCCACAGGAGCTGCTCCAGACTGAAAGGGTGAATACCGTCCCCATGTCGATAATTAAATAAGAAATAAATACAGTAAAATAAATCATAAAACTGGGGCTCAGAAATATTTAGTGTCTTCCAAGGTAACAAAGCTAGGAAGTGGCTGAGTCAGGGTTTACATCTAAATTTCAAGCTCAGCTTCTTTCTATGACCCACACGTTGCAAAGTTATCTTCTTGCAGAAAAGCAGTCTCAGGGTTGTGAGTGTTGGTGGTTAATTGATTGCTTTCTACTTTGAAGAAAATGCAAAGAAAAAGTGGAAGACATGTTGAAGCCAAAAGAGGGAGACACTTTCGACGTGGAGCAGCACTGTCTAAGTGGATGATGGATATCTGTTTTTTTCTAATTTCTGGCTGTGGCTTCTTTCCAATGCTCAGAAAGTCTTGGTAGAGCAAAACCTTCTATTTAAGAGAAATTCTAACTGAGGAGTAACAGAGCAAGGACTCTGTCCTGAATGCACACAACATAAAGTTTGTTTTCCAAGAGGTGAAGAAGTCAGGGATTTGTTCCTTGGTCTTTAGTAACTAATCCAGAAGGAAAGGACTAGCAATAGGACTGAAATCCTGCATGCTTTAGGCAATGTCAGCATATTAATGAAACAAATTCAAGATCATTTTTGAATTCGGGTAGTTTCTGTTGGTCTTGTTTGTTTCTTTTCTCACATAGAGACTAACCAGTCAAAACCCTTTTCTGACAATTGTAGAAATTCAGGCAAAATGTAGAGCATGAGTGCATTCAAGTAATTTGTAGAAAATATGATTAAAAGTAATATGCTACAGCACTGGAAACAACCGATATGTTGAATACTTTTAAACTGAATGAGTTAACTTGATTCTTGCATTTAATTGCATCGTGATCTAATTGCATCACAGAGATGTATACATTTTGTTTGACACTGATGGAAAAAGCTTTTTTATATTTTTGATTTGGCAATGATGCTATAATGAAAACAGCATCTACGTAACTCTTTGTCCCCATGTCCCATAACCTCAATAATTACATATAAAATTCCTTGACCGTATGTTGTAAGAACACACCAAAAGTTAGATTTAAAAACTACACTATTTCAGTAAACTTAAGAAAATATACTTCTTATGCTTTTGAACACTGGAAAATAATAACAATATTGAAAATAAACTATACTCACATGAGCATCACTTTCAGTATATAAAGTGGCATCCATATGTATAGACTGAAAGGGAACAAAATTAGGTAATATGAAAAACTATGCTTTGCTATAGATGCAGTAACAACAACCCACTGAAAACATTCAATTATGCTTTTTAAATTGAATTCCTTATTTTGGGATAATTTAGATTCATATGGAAATATAAAAGAAAATACAGAGAGGTCCTGTGTACTCCTTCACCATCTGCCCTAGTAATGATGTCCTGCATAACACAGTGCAACATCACAACCGGGAAACTGACATGGATATGACCCACCCACTTTGTTCAGATTTCACCATTTTACATCACTAGTGTGTGTGTGCACGCGTGCGTGTATAGCTCTACACAATTTCATCAGATGTGTAAATCCATGTAACCACTCCCACAGTTAAGATACAGAACAGTCCCATCCCATAAGAATCCTCTTGCTACACTTTCATCCCCCAAATCACCTTCCTCCTGAAACACTCCCCCCTACCCCTCATCCTTCTAATCCCTGGCAACCACTTCTCTGCTCTCCATCCCTATGATATCATTCTGAGAATGTTCTATAAAAGGAATCATACAGTATGTAACCTTGCAAAACTGGCTTTTTGAAAAAATAGACTACTTTTAAGTAATTGTAGGTTTACAGAACACGAGCAGAAAGTACAGAAAGTTCCCAACGTCCCCTTGCCCCCGCTTCAGGTTTCCCTTATTATTAATATCTTGCTTTAGTATGGGACATCTATCACAAATGATAAGTTAATATTGATACATTTTCAACTAAAGTCTATAGATTACATTAGGGTTCACTCTTGGTGTTGAACATGCACATTTTTTAACAAATGTGTAATGACATGCATCGACCATCATAGTAACATACGGAACAGTTTCACTGCCCTAAAAAATCACCTGTGCTTCATCTTTTCTCCCTTCCCCCTCCCCTTACGCCTGGAAACCACTAATGATTTTCAGAAGGTCATACAGTTGGAATCACAGAGTATGTAGCCTTTTTTGATTGGCTTCTTTCACCTAGCGATATGCTTTCAAGGTTCCTCCAAATCTTTTCATGGCTAAATAGCTCATTCCTTTTTATCACTGAGTAATACACCATTTTATGGACATACTACAGTTTTGTTTAATCCAGACTGGTTTTTTGTCCACACAGCACAACACTGCGGAGATCCCTACAACTTGTTGTGAGTATCAGTAATTTGTTCCTTATTATTGCTCAGTATGATTGTGTGATATAATGTACCCAAGCTTCACTGTTGGAGGACATGTGAGTTATTTCTAGTTTTTAGTTATTATAAATAAAGTTCTATGAACATTCATGGGCGTGTTTTTGTGTGAATACAAGTTTTCATTTCTCTGATATAAATGTTCAAGAGTGCAACTGTTAGATCATATGTCAAATGCATGCTTTGTATTGTAAGAAACAGCCAAACTATTTAGAGCAGCCGTACAATTTTACATTCTCACCAGCAATACATAAGTGATTCAGTTCCTCCACATCCTTGCCAGCATTTGGTATTACTGATACCTTTCATTTTAAATATTTTTATAGGTGCACTGTGATATGTCATCATGGTTTTAATTTTCATTCTTTAAGTAAAATATAACCATTTATTGGTACCTTCTCCCAAAAAACACTTAAAGTGATTTATAATTTCTTCCTTTCTAATCTGCATACCTATGATTTATTTTTCTTGCCTTAAGCCTTTTATTTCTTTTTTCTTGCCTTGCCAATTGAGCTAAAGTTCCAATAGTATGTTGAATAAGGGTGATGAGAGAAGGCATCCTTGCCTTGTTTCCAATTTTAGGGGAAAAGCATTCAGTCTTTTCCCATTAAGTATGATATCAGCTCTAGGTTTTTTGTGCATCCTCAATATCAAGCCGAAGAAGTTCCCCTCTAGCCCTTGTTTGCTGAGAAATTTTAGTATGAATAAATGCTGCATATTTAAAATGTTTTTTCTGCATAATTGATATGCTCATATGATTACCTACTTCAGCCTGTAGATTTGGTGGATTACATTGATTGACTTTCAAATACTGAACAGGTCTTGCACACCTGGAACAAAATCCACTTGTTCATGGTGTATAATTCTTTCAGTGCACTGGTGGATTTGATTTGCTAATGTTGTGGAGAATTTCTGCATCTAAGTTCATTAGCGGTATTTGTAGCTTTCTTTTTTGGTCCTGTCTTTCTCTGGCTTTTACCTTCAGGGTAACACCTGCCTCCAACAATGAGTTGGAAAGTGTTCTCTATTCTTCTGTTTTTAAAAGAGAATGTGTGAAACTCATGTTAACTCTTCTTTAAATGTTTGGTAGAATGCTCCAGTGAAACCAGCTGTCCTGAAGATTCTTTCTTGGGAGTTTATAATATGGTGGATTCAAGGTCTTTAGTGATTATAGGAGTTTTTGGATTATCTACTTCATCTGTGTTACATTTTGGTAGTTTCTGGTTTTTGAGGAATTGCTCCATTTCCTCTAAATTATCAAATTTACAAGAGTAAAGTTGTTCGTAGATTTTCTTTATCATCCTTTTAATGGTTGTAAGTTCTGGAGTCACAGACCTCAATTTCAGTCCTGATACTAATGGCACGTGTCATCTCTTCTGTCTGAGTCAGGTTTGCTAGAGGTTTATCAACTTTATTGATTTTTTTCCCCAAATAATGAGCTTTATGTTTCATTGATTTCTCTCTATTGTTTTCTTGATTTCAATTTCATTAATTTTTATTCTTATCTTTATTGCTTCCTTCCTTCTGCAAGTTTTGGGTTTATTTGGCTCTTCTTCTTCCAGTTTCTTGAGGCAATAACTTAGATTGGTGATCTGAGATCTTCTCTCTTTTCTAATGTAACCATTTCATTTTATAAACTTCCCACTCAGCAAAGCTTTAGCTAAATCCCACAAATCTTCATATGTTGTTTTTTCGTTTTCATTCAGTTCTATGTATTTTTTAAAATATCCTTTGAGACTTACTCTTTTCCTAGGGAATATTTATAAGGGTATCACTTAATTTGCAAGTATTTGGAGATTTTCCTGTTGCATTTATGCAATTTGACTTTTCTTTGATTCCACTGTGATTAAATAACATGTTCTGCATGATTTCAGTTCTCATAAATTTGTTGGAGTTTGTTTTATGGCCCAAGATCTGTCCAGTCTTGATGAAAGACACCTGAAAAAGCATTTATTCACTGTTGTTGGTGAAGTGTTATCTATGGAAATTAGACATTGTTGATGGATTGTGTTGTCCAGTGCTTCTACACCCTTTCTGATTTTCTGGCTGGTAGTTCTATTCATTACTGAGGAGGTGGTAAAGTCCTCAACTGTATTTGTGGATTCACCTGTTTCTCCTTTCAGTCTTACTAGTTTTTGCTTCCTGCATTTGAGGCGCTGCCGTGTGGTGGGTACGCATTTAAGATCATTTATGTTTTCCTGGTGGATTCATCTTTTACCATGACGTAATGTCCCTTTGGACTCTAATAATTTTATTTGCTGTGAAGTCGACATGATCGGCTATGAATAGAGCCACTTCTGATTTTCAAAATTATCGTGTCCGTGTGTCTCAGCTTCCTAGAGCCACTGTAGCAAAGGATCCCAAAGTGGGTGTCTTCAGACAACTACAGTCTATTCTCCTACAGTTCAAAGCCAAGGAGTCACCTGGGCCCACTCCCTCTGGAGGCTCTAGAGAACTGTCCTTCCTTAGGTCTCTCAAACCCCCTGCAGCCCCTGGTGATGCCTGGCCTTCGTTGGCTTGTAGCTGCGTCCGTTTCCACAGGCCCTTCTTCCCTGTGAGTGCCCGTGTGTCCTGTCCTCTTCTTATGAGGACACTAGTCATTAGATTTAGGCCCAACCCCCCCTACCCCAGTATAAGCTCACCTTGACCAATTATATTTGCAAAGACACCCATTTCCAAATAAGATCCCATTCTGAGGTTCTTGGTGGGCATGAATTTGGGGGGGGGTACTAATACAACATGGCACATTCTTCTCTCTTCTTTTCAACCAACCTTTGTCATTATATATTTTGAAATGAATTCCTTGTAAGCAGCATAAAGTTGGTTTGCATTTTGTTCTCAATTTGGCCAGCCTCTCTGTCTTTTATTTGTATTCTTTTCCTCCTCTCCTTCTGGGATGCTAATGCTAGGAATGCTGGAGCTTTTATTGTCCCAAAGATCCCTGAGGCTTTATGTACTTTTTTTTCAGTCTGTTTTTTCTCCCTTGTTCTATCCTCAAGCTGACTGTCTTTCCTCTGTCATAATCATTCTAATGAGCCTCTTCAGTTTGTTTTATATTTCAGTGATTGTCTTTTTTAGTTCTGTAATTTCCATTCGGTTCCTTTTACATATTGTATTTCTTTGCTAAGACTTTCTATTTTGCTTTCCAGTTGTATTCGTAATTGCTTGCTGGCACATCTTCCTGATGGCTGCTTTAAAATCCTTGTCAAATAATTCCAGCATCTGATCCATCTCAGTTTCAGAGCCTGTTTCAGAGTCTCTTCTCCTTGAAGTTGTGATTTTTTTCCTGCTTCTTGATATGAAAAGTGATTTTCCACTGTATTCCGGTATTTGGGATATTATGTTAGGAGACCCCGGTCCTATTTGAATCTTCTCTTTTAGCATGTGGCCACCCTGGGCAGGCTTAGCACCTTGGCACGGGCTCTGACCTATGTTTGTATGCCTGCGAGTCCAACGACGGTTTGGTTTTCAGAATCTTCGTGACGTTAATTTGGAAGGCTCGGTTCACCTGCTGCCCCCGGGACTCCCACTGGTCCCATTGTGTCACCCACACAATAACGTGGCCCCTGTTCTCTCCTCTCCGCACTTTCTGCCAGGCCAGCTGGTGTCTCCAGGTGGGAGAGGGGTTCCTAACCCACAGAGCAGAAAGCCCTCTCCTGGGTCACCCCATTCTCCCTACAAGCACAACCAAGCCATCTGGTTTCTCTGGCAGGAGCAGGGAGTCTCCCTGGCCTGTGGGGACAGAGAGCTCGCCATGCTGGGCACTCATAAATTGAGTTTTAAAGATAATTACGATCTGAAAATTCTAAGTAAAAGATTTCATTTGAGGCTCACAGATTCTACAAAAAGATTATTGTTCCAAGGGAGACTTCACTAAGACTGACGGCAAGATACGGGGAGGCACATACTCCATAGCAATTACACCAGATATTTTATGGAAAAATGAGTACTCACTTGAATAAGATTTTCGATTCTTTTCAGATCACTTATTACATACTGCCAGTTTGCTTCTGTTTTAGGAAGACCCGCACTGATACAGCTGAAAGAGAAATCAAAGAGCAGAGCATCGTGAATGAACACAATACTGTCCTGATGAATACACAGGAGACTTTTTTTATTCTGACAAGTGATAAAACGAGCACCGTCCTCCCCTGTGTGCACTCAACAGCCTTGTAGGTGAGGATGAACACCGAACACGCCGGACAGCTTTGATGCGGCAGGCCAGCCTCACGACCAACCCGGATTAGAGAAAGGCCTAATTTGGAGGGATCACTTCTACATAACCTGGTGCAGTTTATCACAGTGAGATAAAAACAGTGCTGAGAGTGTGGCAGTACTTAGTAAATGTTTTTGCACAAATTACTCCTTTAAGTACAATTCCCATCAGACTTTTAAGTCTAATGAATGGGTAATAACCTCAAAATAAGCAATAATCTTTCTTATGTAATGATTCTGACAATAAATGCTCTTTACAGTCGGTTCAATATGCCCCTTCCAGGCTCCCGGTAGTGCTTTCCCCATAAATATTACGGATTTGAGCCTAATCTAGCCCTGTAACTAGATCATACAACTTACTCATCTTGGTAAAACAGAAAGTTAGTATCCGAACAAAAGACACTTACACTGACCAAGTGTCAGTGGAATAACTTTTAGAGCTTCAGGAAAAACAGTCCCTTCCTGGCAGATCCCGTACAGAAGCACGAGAGCCAACGCTGATCTTCCTCGCTAGGAGGGTTTCCCTGCACAAGTCTCTGGCTCTCCACAGCACGAAGGCATTAGCAGAGTAAAACAGAACTGAGAGTGAGACTACATAACTACAGGTTGGGTGCTTTGGGCCCACTGAGCGCAGTGTATTAGTTGCATCTAACAGAGAAGAAAAAAGTTAACAGGCATGGAAAAATACGAATGTTTATTAAGAGGAAAGACAAAAGGTCCAAAGAACGAAGGACATGTTTTAAACTGAACTAGGATCGGGCTCAGAGGACAGAAGTCAGTGTCAGGAACAGATAAAAAAGGAATGTGGTTGAGCCCTAAAGACCTATTGTTTTACTGCTGTGAAAATCCTACAGGATGTAACAGAGTGTACTTCCAAGTTCAGTTATATACCAAGAGGTCTAATGTATTTGCAGGATATAACACTCATTTGGAATATTACAAGAATATAGAAATGCTCTGTGTGATGTTTACTCAACCTCCCCTGGGTCCCCATAATCTGACCCCTCTCACACCCCAAATACTGAGTACCTAAGGATTTAAGCAAATGGAACATAAACAAATTTAGCAGAGAAGATATTGAAGAACAATGATCATGGCCATGAACACGATGTTACTTATGCTGTAAGATAAAATTACCCCAAAATGAAGACATGAATGCCAGCCTCAGTTAAAAAATGACTGTTCAGAAGTAAACACAAGTAGCAATGGATAGAAGAACTTCTCAAATACGGTTTCTGAAAAATATAATCACAGACAAAGTGGTTACATTTTTTTAGTTAAAAAAATGAGATTTAAAATAAGACTTTATCATATTGTTTAGGTTCCAAAATGTAAATGTATCATAGTTTCAGAATGAATATTCCTTATCAGAATTAATGAAATTAGAGTATCTTTTTTCCTTTCTTCCACACCTTCAGCTCTGTCTCTTATGTGCAAAATTCTTTAAAACATATTTCTCCAGATGCATTTCAATGACAATAATTTAAAGAAAATATACATATTTACTAATTTACATATATGCTGATATCATCACTTAATTTGCTCCTATCATCCTTAACCTCCTTCTCATCCTTCTTTCCTTTTTAATTGTCCAAACTATTTCATACAGCACAGATTAATAACATGAATTACTAATACAGGTGTACTAGTTATCTAGTAATTTCATGCAACGATATGAAAATTATATATTAATATAATTTAAAGAAAAACTGGATAGAAATGGAACGAACTAAAGACTCTATGCCATCCTAAAAGCCAATATATAATAATTTTTCTGAGTGATTTAGGAAAGTCACTTATCTTAGCCCTTCCCAGAGTTTCGATACTTCTGCCTGCCTCTTTCAAGCTGTCAAGGCCTTTATAGTTTGAGAGTGCAGCATGGATTTAACCACTTAACCACTAAGAACCTGTGACTCATGAAGTCTACACTGAATGGATGAATCACACATACCCAGGCCTCGTCTTCAGAGACTACACAACCTACTGAGTAAATAAGCATTTAAACAACAAAATAGGATGAGATACGTGAAATAATACATCTACCAGAACATGAAGAGCACAGCAGGGTGTTAAGAGACTTTAAAAACCTATTTGATTTATTTTCAAAATAAGAACAATCCACAGGTGAACTGACATCTGTGACATTTCAAGAGCTTCAGAGAAGAGCCTCCTAACTTGTTGCAAAATCTCTGAGATACAAGGGACCTTTTAAGAAAAGTCCACATACCATCTTCATCTAATTTTTTCTTACCGAAATTCTCATTACTCAATGGCAGGGTAACTCCTTAAGTATTGAAGAAGAGCTGGCTAGGGCAATGGGTTTCCAGCAGCCATCCATCCAGAGTACTTCCTACAATACAATCCAGAGTAAAGATGATCTGTTAAAAACACAAGTGGACTAGTGAGGGGAAAGAGAGGGATTTAATATGTTTCGAGCACTTACTTTTCCACGGGGACTCTATCAGTCACTTAACATGTTTCACATTTAATGCTCAGAACAATCCTATGGCCAAGGGTTAGCAGCATTTGGTGAGCTGCCCAGGCCCCACAGTGAGGATAAGACAGCCAGGACGTGAGACCAGGCCTGTCTGATTAAAGTCCAAGCCCTTCCCACTACACTATGTTCTTGAACTGGTTAGATTCCAAAGCCATATTTAGTGATGGTATCTGTGATATTATGATTTATAATAAAGTATGTATTTGGTCTTCATCTTCATGGCTGGCACTTGGCTCCTAAAACTCTTGGAATTCCCTAAGTTATGACAGCGATACAGGTGTCTGTTATTATGTTAATGAGGTGACTTTTGGACCTCACCCAAGGATGGGGACTGGTTCTAGGAGAAACAACCATGTATTAAACGGTTGAAATGTTCAATCCAACCTGTGCCCCTCACCTCAAGGGAGGAAAGAGGAATTGGAGGTTGAGTTCAAAAAATCACCAATGATCAATGATTTAATCCATCATGCCCCTAGAAGGTCAGAGTTCGGAGAGCGTCCAGGTTTGGGGAACATGTGGAGGTGTGGGAGAGTGGTGTGCCTGGAGAGGGCATGGATGTTCTGCACCCCCTGCCTCATATCTTGCCTTATACATCTCTTCCATCTGGCTGAGTAATAGCTTTTATAATAAATCAATAAACGGGGAATGTTGGAACCTCTGATTCATAGCCAGTTGGTCTGAAGTACAGGTAACAACCTGGACTTTTGACTGGCAGCTGAAGGTAAGAGGTGGGGGAGGACTGAGCCCTCAACCTATGGAACTTGACTCTCTGGTTAGATAGTGTCAGAATTGAGTTGGTAAGCTAGAAAGAGAAAGAAAAACACCATATGAGATCGCTCATATGCGGAATCTAAAAAAAAAATACAAAACAGAAGCAGATTCATAGACACAGAATATAAACTTGTGTTTGCCAGGGGGACAGGGGATGGGAAGGGACAGACTGGGATTTCAAAATGTAGAAAAGATAAACAAGATTGTACTGTGTAGCACAGAGAAATATATACAGGATCTTGTGGTGGCTCACAGCAAAAGAGAATGTGACAATGAATGCATGTATGTTCATGTGTAACTGAAAAATTGTGCTCTACACTGGAATTTGACACAACATTATAAAATGACTATAACTCAAAAAAAAAGATTTGCCTAAAAAAAAATTTTAAAAAATTGTTTATAAAAAAAATAAAAAATAAAAGTTAAGGCATTGAAGCACATTAGTAAGTAAAAATGTATCAATAACTTCAATAAAAATATGGTACTTAAAAAAAAAAAAGAATTGAGTTGAATTCTTGGAAAGCCTGCTGGTGTCTGAGAATTGCTTGCTGTTGATGGGGGAACTCCAGCCCTGCACACTGAAACTGAGTGCTCAGAACACCAAGAGGATTTCATGCTCAAGTGGGGTGGAAATTTATCATCTATTGTCATGAGAAGGAAGGCTGAGTGTAAGGACAGATATAAGGGCTGAGAGGTAGACAGATGTCCTGGTGTATGTTCTTGACATTGCTCTGATTTTCTCAGTCGATCAGGACAAAAAGGTCATCAGCAGAGAATGAGACTGGGGAGGAGGTGTTACAGGTGGAAGACAGGAGAATATGTGAAATAGCCATCGAGGTATGAGGTACGTAGGAGAGTGAACAGATGGAAGTATTTTAGAAGAGCCTGGCCTGTAGGAAGTTCATGGGCATGAACGGTCAGAAAGTAAGATCTGTCAACATGTTTGTGTGTGTTTCCTCTGGCCACATTACTATGGACAAAGAACAGGTAGACCTGGAACAGGTAGAGATTCATAGCTGTGTTGCCAAGCAAGCACAATCAAGAGAGGCAAAGGATTTCAGAGTCTGTGTAAGGAAGTGTAAGGGAGAGGTATCCAGAAAATTCAATTTTCTTTTTTTACTATAGGACTTCATAAAGGAAGTGTTATTGGAATCATACTTTGAAAAATGGATAGATTTTAGACACAAGAGTAAGGAAAGAAACAACATTCTAGGTGGAGGAAAGAGCCTGAGCAAGGGCATACACAAACACATGTAGTGTGTATTCAGGGAAAAGTGAGTCATTGATGACAGAGTGAAAGTAGTTGTTGGTAAGAGCAGACAAAACTATCACCATCGTATAAAGCAGGGATCAGTAAACATCTTCCGTAAAGGGCCAGATAATAAATTTCAGGCTCTTTAAGTCTTGCAGTCTCTGTTACAGCTACTTAACTCTACCATTATAACGTGTAAACGGCCACAGACAATGCGTGAATGAATGGGTATGGCCATATTCCAATACAACTTTATGTATCAAAACAGACAGTTGGTGGATTTGACCATAGGCTACAGTTTGCCAACCCTGGATACCTATGGAACCCTTAATCAGTCCCAGTTCAAACAGCTGAGAAAGTGGTATCTTTAATGTCTTAAATCATCCTGTCATTTAAGTGTACCGTCAATTTTTCAGTAATTGTTTTCAAGCTGTTTTCAACTGACACCCATAATATGGAATTTTAAAATAAGAAATTTCATGAAACACAATCTGGGTTCAATATTAAGGCTAAAAAAAATCCAATATGAACTATGTTACCATGGGTTACTACTGTGATTTTAAAAAATTAATGCATACAAAAATAAGATCTTAAGTTGGTATAAAATTCTCTTATAAGACCACACAACATGTTATTAGGGCCTGTAAATCTCAATGGTTTATCAAAACAAAAATTCAATGACTAGATAAGATGTGTCTTAGTATTTAAAAAATACTATTTCATATAAGGTCTATACATTATGTACATATATATTTTAAATAAAATACTTTAAAGTTCTTGGGAATACTTAAAATAAGACAAATTGCCTAACTACATTGAAATTAATCCAAAGCAAATCATAACCATTTAAGTATCTATACTGCCAAGGACAAAGGCAGAGATAAAGTTTGGATATCTTAGTTACCATGACAACTCAAAAGGTATTCATTAAACAGCTGGTATTTACCAAAAACAAATACAGAAACACCTGAGGTAGTTTATCATCTAAGACAGACAAGGATGATGCATATATGTAGCTAGACAGCATATATAGTTGATGCTCTTACCACCCTTGGATCTCAGTTCTATGTAACAATATGTTCACATGCTTTTATTTTAAACCATTTGGTGTGAATGTTGTTGCAAAGCATTTTGTGTGTTTTTGAAAAAGGCTAACTGGTACAATTCTCTAGGGCAGGGATAATGAATAGCTTCCTCAGAGCAGTCCAGATAGGATACTGAACCTAATGTCCAGGAATAGTCAAGAGATCTGTTCCTCTAGCTTAGTTTCCAAAAACACTTCATTCAAAAACATTGGTGAAAGTGAAGAAATTCTCCCAAACCATAGTACAAAAGGACAAAGAGTTGGAAATTATGAGATAGGGATAGAAATTCCAACATAGTATCAAAAAGGAACTCCAGAAAGAGGAAAAAGAGCAGGAAAAAATAATCACAAAAATGATAAAAGAAAATTTCACAAAGTTGGAAAAAAACCCCACTTTGTCATACTGAAAGGGCATAACAAGAATAAAATGAAAATATGATAATTTAAAATGAAATTTCCTAATGCTAAGATAAAGAAAAACAGGCTATTAGCTAGCACCCATGGAGTAAAAACAAATTAATAAGGATAAGAATCAGAATGAATCTGATCATGGTACTTACTTATAAGACAACAGAACTAATCCTCAAAGTCTAAGGGAAAATGAGGTTGAACCTGGAAAGCTATTAGTATTTGAGAGAGAGGACAAAGAACATACTAGACCTTAGCAAATTTAAGATCCACAGAATGTGAAATAATGTGAAAATGCATTCCAGGAAAATGAAAACTTACCCAAGAAAAAAGAAAGATGTGGGATATAAAAAACTATGGAGCATAAAATATGTAATATTTATACTTGGGTATAAATAACTAATGATAACATTTTTTAAGTCTGTTGTTTTTCTCATTCATTCATTTGTTTTGCAAAAATGTGAGATTCTTCTGGTTAGAAACCTTATTTATCTTATTTATTGCTGTACCTTCAAAGCATAAAAGTATATGAGGTACATAACAAACACACATTACACGTTTGTTGGATTTTATTCTTCATTTGTTTACAACTATATGGTCCTCATTCTCACAATTATCAGCTTCTTACCTGTACTTGCCTCTCCCTCCAGCAGGCGTCCCAGGTGGCCACTGCAATACCATCCTAAATAGCTAAGGGACTGAAGTTTCCTCCACATTTCATCTTCCTGCTACTTTTATTTTGCCAATTTCAAATTCCAAGCTACAAAATATTACTGGAAAAAATGTGCCATTATACTTTTTTGAGATGCAACCTTTAATGGGCCTTCTCTACATCTTGCTAATGATTTCTGGTTCTTTTTGACATTCCCCACTGCACTTCTAAAATCAATTTTATGGAGGTATAATTTCAAGGTAATAAAATATACACATTTTAGGTATGATATGCAGAATTTTGACAGTTGTCAAAACATGATGGAGTGACAGAAAACATACCTATAATCACAAAAATTTCTCTCACTTCCCTTTACAGTCACCTTATTCCCAACCTCAACACCAGGCAACTCCTGAACTAGTATGTCCTTTTCTAAATAGCAATGTGGAAGGACGGTCACAGGTGGGGACTCTATGTGGGAAATGTTCTGGGAAAAGAAGAAGAGGAAGTAAACTCATGCCAAGATTGTTATTTCATTTGATGAATATGTGACATTCATGATGATTAACTGGACAAATCAAGAGAAAATTTCATGACAGGAAAGAAAACAACCTAGATATATCATAATTTCCAAACCAAAATATAAAATAAAATGTGGCAAAGAAAACTTAAGCAGAAAACAGAAGGCAGTGGTAGGTATAAAAGAAGAAAATTACAGAAATCACAGTAAAAAGCACACATTAAAAAGTAATATAGCAGTAGTAAATCTAAACACGCAAGTACATTCAGCCACACGTGCAAAGACTGTGATAAAAACTATATTTGCTTACTGAAAAACACTTAGATTGGGTTTTAAAAATAGAGAGGCCAAAAGACAGATTTTTAAATATACCATTTATAAAAAATGGAACAAAAAATAAATGGTAAAAAAAGCTTGAAAATGAAAGTACAAAAAAAGGCACGCTAAGTAAATATGAGTATAGGAATAATAATACCAGATAATTAGAATTTGAGAAAAGTTCAATTAAAATTCTAAGCAATCTAAGGATAATGCACATGGATAAAAGTTACAACCTACAAGAGAACATGACAACCATGAACCTTTATGCTTCTAACCATATAGCTTCCAATTATATAGAGAAGAATCTAATAGAAAAAACAAGAAGTTATTAAAGATTTTTAAACATTGCTCACAGATTTAAACATAAGCAAAAATGAGTAGGGCTGTGTTCTGGGTATGCAAGTTAGCTGCTTCTCAAAAAACAACAGCACAACAACATTGTCTTGTAGCATTTGCCAATTTCTGTCATGTAAATACCCCACCATACTGATTTCAAGCCATCATGGTTTAACAACTAGTTCACAAAATGCAGGAATATTTAACCACTGGCTCTCATAAGCCAATTAGAGGTGACGCCATCACACCACTGCCTGTGTTAAATTTTAAAGCACAATGAACAATGTTTTGTGTAGCACATATGTATATTAGGTTAACTATAGATAGATAAAAACATTCTACCCTACAGAAAATGGCACATAGAAAATAAACACACAGAATATTCACAAAAGGTTGTTTATAACATAGATCTAAAATGTCTATGTGCTAAAACTAAAATAACATCTCAAAAAGTTACAAAAATCTGAAATCACACCTGCCATATTTTGTAGTCCCAAGTTAATATCAATATTATTGGATTATTGACTTAAACAATATTGAATTAAAGTAATATCAATTAATATTGAATTAAATATTAATAATAAAAATTGAAAAAATCTATCCACTTGTAAGTGTAAAATTATCCTTTTAAATAATGCTGGTATAAAAGAAAAATCAATTTAAAAATAACACTATTAAAAAACATATTATGGCAAGAGCATAGTCATAGAGAATTTTATAGACTTTCATAGAAAATTAGATTGAAATATTTTGTTATGCATTAACCTCAAGAATCTATAAAATAATCTTTAAAAAATAAAATAGAATAAAGTGTTACTAAAGATAAAAACAAAAGTTAATAAAGTTAGAAAAAGGAAATTAGTGAAACTAAGAGATGGATCTTTGAAAAACAAATCTGATCAAAACTAAAAAGGAAAGAAAGTGCCAAATTATATATATATTAAAATGCAAAAGGGGCCACTATTAGTATAATTTTTATAAATTTATATGTGCATGAAAGTCAATTTGAACGTTGACTTTCTAAGAAAGTTATCAAAATGGATTCACGAGGATGCTGAAAACCTAATTAAATATTAGTCAAAATACATGCATTTTTGATTTCTTTATGAAGGTTTTTACCAGACATTCAGAGAATTTACAAATCCTTATGATAATACAGGATTATTCTAATTCATGGGCACCAAAATCTGATATCAAAACTATCTAATGATATGGAACGAAAATTTTATAGTAATCTCTTATATAAACATAGATGCTAGTTTCCAAAATATAATTTTAACAAATTTCACCGAGCAGAATGTTAACAGAATAAAATTGAATAGGTAGGTTTATTCTTGAAAAGATGGTCAACATCAGGAAGTTTATTAGTGTATTCACTACACTAACAGATTAAAAGAGAAAAGTCATACAGTTGCCTTTGTAGATGGAAAAAATATTTGACAAAATTCAACATAAATTCTTAAAACAAAAAAACATTGAAATATTCTCCAACTGATAAAGACTGTCCAAAACAAACCTGCAAGATTCCTACCTGGGGTTATTTTCACTAAGTAGAGGCACAGAATGAGGAGACACACGCCCAGGGTTGCAAGTTAATCACTGATGCGCTCGCAACTAGATGGGTCCTAATCCTAGCTCTCATTTACTCTCTAGGTGACTTCAAGATGCTGCAAGACCTAAATTCTTTTTTTCCCCCCAAATCAGCAAAATGGAGATGATCATAGAACATACCTCCTATTATTATTGTGAAGATTAAATTTTATATTGTGCATGGGGAATAGTAAAGACTCAAAACATCACCTATTACATTGGTATCTCACCAACAGCCTTTGAGAAACGTATGGCAGGCATCATTATCATCAGCCTCATTTCACAAATGAAGAAAGTAAAACTCAGAGAAGTTAAGTCATTTGCCCAACATGACACACGATAAGGAACATAACTGGAGTTTAGTCCTGGTTCTTTCATTCACTAACACATTCATCAAATAGTTATTGAGCCCCTACTTTGTGTCAATCATTCTTCTTCTAAAGACACAGCACTGAACAAACAAACAAGCAAAAACCAAGAAGGCAGGAAACAACTAAAGGAGCAATTATAAAGTATGACTGACAGTGAACTCCATTACTGTAGAGAATAATAAATACAGTATGTGTGAAACGCACCTCTATTTTACAAAGATGGACTAGAAAGACCTTACTAACAAAGTGACAATAAATACAAAGGGAACCAGAGACCCATTGTCTTCACCATCTAGTTCTGTTTCCCACCGTTTACTGAGCATCCTCCGTGTGCCTGGCATTAGGGTTACAAAGATGAATAAGCACAGCACGTGTCCTTGAAGAGACTACAGAAATGCACACATACCTTTGTGGGAGCACAGACTTGGCTTAACAAACTTTGATACTGTAATAATTGCTTTACTAAATCATATTCTCACCTTTATGTATTCTCACCTTTATGCAAACACATAAGAAATGTTTAATTAAAACCAATGCTTTCTATATTTGTCGTTGTACTGCTACTACAAAGCAAAAAGTCTAAGAGCATAAAAGACTGAACTCTCAGTGCCAGTCACCACCTTATCTACGGAACTCAGCTTAGTTGCCTTGAAGCTGCTTTGCTAGCAGAAAACTGCTACAAACTGCCTCTTTGCCATAAAAAGCAGAGACATGCTTTGCTGGCTTTGCTTAGTTCGAGGTCATAGATTCAGGGCTGCTTGTGCTTATGGAAAACAGTAACTTGTCCCTTGCCCTAACTGGCAGGACATGCTTCACTCATCAGGCGCAGGTGGACAGTGCAGGCTGCCCTTGCTCACAGAAGACTGACTCAGCCCTTAGCTGGGAACAGCGGGGCTGCTTTGCGTGCTTAGACGATTTCTGATCATTGTATGGAGACTCTGTGGTGGTCTGGGTTTTCATTATCAACTATTCTGAACACTGTAACCTTGCTCACGACTGTTTGAGGCTTAAAATAATTGTTTGTACTATCAATATTGTAACCTTCTCTCTAAATTTAAATTAAGATTATAATGTTTCTGTTTTTCACAAACTGAAACTGCTGACCTGCATCCTTGCATGTATATCATGCCCCTGACGTATTTCACTTTTGACTCTTTGTTTGACTATTCTCAATAAATACAAGAGCTTTTCAGGAGCTTGGGTAGTCAGTCTCCAGCTCCCTCTCACTCTTGTGACCTGATAAAGTCTTGAGTAATTTCGTTCTTCTGCGGTGGGACTTTTGCTGGACAAAATCCATGACGAGCAGAACCCACATACTTTCATTGTAATATTGTAAATGCTAAACCAGTTTGGGTACCACAGATGTGTAGGTAGAGAAAGCATCCTTGAGGAGATGACAAAAATAGATTACCTTAGAGAATGATTAAAGTCAGCCAACCTACAAAAGGAGAAAAGGGCTTTCCAGGTAGAGGGAAAATAATGGGGAGAGGCACAGAGGCATGAAACACTGTGACGCATTTGGGTAAATGCCAAGCACTTCAATTTTACCAGCACATCGAGCTGGAGAAAGTGAGTCACCATGGTATGGTCAATGACAAATGGGTTAAGTCATGGACAGCCTTGATTGACAGGAGAACTTACTGTCCCCTGTATTCATGGGTGCAATGGCACAATCAAATTCTCATTTAATTTAGATCATCTAGACCACTCTGCAGAGAATATATTTAAAGGAAACAAGACTGAAGATAAGAAAATGAGTCAAATAGTATTACAGTAGGTAATTCACATAAGGGCCTATACTGAAGAAGTAGTAGTAGGAACTGAAAAGTGGTAATAGCGTTACTTATTGGAGTAATATTTCCCTGCAAAATGGGCAGGTCTTGGTGGTGGTCTGGGTATCTAAAGCAAGGCAGGAAGAAGAGTCTAGCTAGAATGTCTCACAGGCTTTATGGTTTGGAATGTCAGGGTAGAGGGGCCACTAATCGAGACTGGACACAAGATGGGGCTGGTATGAGGGGGCAGTGACTCACCCAGTGTTGGACATGTTAAGTTTGGGAGGCTGGTGGGATATCAAAGAAAATGGTCTAGCAGACAGATGAGTATGGAAATTAGAAACTCAAGACATGGCAGAGCTAAAAATATAACACATTGGCTTAAAACCATGCGTTCAGAAGAGATCAGAAGCAAGTAAGAGAAAACTTCAGTGAGAAAAGGGAAGAATAACAATCTTTAACCTTTCTTCCAATAATGGCTTCAGTGAAAGGCTTCTAATTGCTTCGGGTTATTGGTCACCACTAACACAATCACACAGCAAGCAATTACAGCCCTCTCGTGGACTTAGCACACATCCTTGAATGGAGGAAGCACATTCTGGCAATTTGAACATTTCTGAAAAAGGGTCACATCTTATCAAAGATCTCTGTTCTCATCTCCTGAAAGCTGTTAGAAAAAAGACTGTGCTTCTTAAAGAAAAGGATGGCGTTTCAGGGCAAGTTCTCTGGGAAGGAGACTCTGAGACGGATTTATGTGTGGTATGTCTATTGGACAATGTCTTCAGCATCACTCCCTTTGGGGGAAGGGAAGGGAAAATGAGGCCATTCGTTATGCAGGCACTATCTGCGCTCCATGGAGCTCTGAAGCTAGGATGGCCCTCTGGAGTTGTCCAAGCTGGAGAAAAGAGTGCCTTTGTAACACTTCCCTCCTTGCAAAGAACACCAGACAGAGGCACATGTCCCTGGAGAGTGGGCATGACCTTGGGCAAGAGAGTGTCTCCCAGAGTCGACTGTCCAATGAAGACTAGCAGGGAGCACTCCCAGCAGTCAAAATAGCAAATTCTTCATTCCTGAAGGAGAATAAGGCCATACATGGTATCCACTGCAAACGATATTTAAGAATGAAGGAAATATGGCATTTTTACCTCAATATGATTTGATCTTAACATGATCATGAAATATTAAACATAAATATTCCAAGGAACAGCCCACTTCAAAATCCATTTTAGTAAACGTTTAGGTCACCTGGAATCCTACCCTATTTATTAGCACAAAGCAGAGAAAGAAAATTACTCCTGAAAATTAAAAAAAAAAAAATTTATATAAGATCAAAAAAGACATTCACTGCAAAACTCCTAGGGATTTTTTGAAAAATTATTTGGCAGTGAAAGAGTAGAGACTAAAGATTAGGAGCAAATTTATGGAGCACTGAGAATGAGGTAGGTTTACCATGGAATCGGTGGAGCTTCTGCTCTGCCCCTAACTCACATTGCCCATAGTGAGGAAGCAGCAGCCCAGCCCTTTAGTAGGGGCATGGGGGGTGACCCCAGCCTGGTGGTCAGTTCTACCTCCTAGCTGTCACCCCAGGTTTTCAGCAGATGCTGCTGGCAGGCAGGCTGCCAACGCTCCCCTCAATCTATCTGGACTCCAATGACAATCTAACCCCAGGAGACCTCACAGAGAATCTGGACCTCATCTGTGGTTCTAAGAATGTGACACCAAGCCTGATGTCTTGATGCCTCAGGGCCACTGTGTCCCCAGGCTCTCTGCTACTTTACACAGATGCTTTATTTAGATACGTGTTGATGTGCATTTTCCCTCTTCTCACAAGGGTGGGGATGGGGAGTCAGCAGGGAGCAGAGAGGACCTGGACAGGCTGGACACACTGTGAAGGCACTGGCCCATCTGAGATCGTGCCAAGTGAAACCCAAACGTTGGACTTTCTGAGGCTCCCCTCCAAACAAGAGGGACTGCCTGAGCACGCAGCCCTGGAGGAAGTTAAAAATGGGGGTACTTCCAGTTACGTGTTCTGAAGGTAAATGAATACTACCTAAACCATCAGTAGTGAAAAACAAATTTCAATCTGTTTTGCTAGAGGAAAGAGTAACTTCTCTTCCTAGTCTCTCTATAGAAAGTATTAAAAAATCATTCTCATAGCAAAGAGGAAATCTGAGTGTGTGCAGACAAAAATTTGCATTTTTGGAAATAAATGTATATAAAGATGAGCCAGGAAGTTTAATTATGATGATAATGCTTTGTGATGCTTGTGGTATTTTTCAGTTTTTTGGTATTTGTAATTTGTGATTTCTTTTCCCACTCTAAGTAAATATCTGCCAAAAAGTTCTAATTGATTTTGTACTTATAATTTGGTATTCTTTTGCTTAAAGAGGGTCCCAGACGCTATAAAATCTTGAGGCCCCATAAACCTGGATTCCCCCATTTCTAATGTGCTAATACTCGTCCAAGCACTTAATCAGATAAATTTATGAGGTAGACACTGACATTACCACACTTTGCAGATGAGGAAGTTGAGGACAAAGACTTTGAGGAACTGGCCTTCAGTGACTCATGGGAGACAAGGCAGTGTCAAGGTTTGAACCTGCCATCTCACTTCTTGAGCCAATGCTCTTTAAACCCCATGCTGTTCTGAAACAGGCAATTTAAAGATCGTTTTGATGCACTTTGACATGCATCCTCTCATTTCTCATTCAACATTTAACCAAGTCCCCTCTTAGTTAAGGGAATGTGCGAGGTACTGGTTAACAGCAGGCAGATTTGAGACAGCTCCTAGCCCCGAGCATAAAGACTCACGGGGAGACTCAAGTTGCTTTAATAGAAAGTATAACAAAAATACAAAGGTATTAAAAATCACTATGAATAAATAAAGTAGAAATAATGAATTAAACATTCTGATCTGCCAAGTGGAAGAGTGTGAATAATGATATGTGAACATCTGATAAATCTTTCCTTCATTCGTGGAACATAGGAAAGCTAATGCTAAAATACTCTATTACTTTAGCTCAAGATAGTGGATATACTGGGGACAGCAAAATTTTAAAAGTTTCATTTCAAGGCTAATTAATGGATGCTTCCTGAGTACCTATGATGTGACTGGCATTTTGATAGGTATTTGGTGATCAAGTTGAGAAGAACCAAATTTTATAAGTGGAAAGAATAACAGAGATCCTATAATCTACTCCTGTTTCCACGAGGAAGCTGAAGCGAAAAGATACTGGCATATTAACCAAGAGCCATCTCTTTCCAGAAGCCTTTCCCGAAATGACCACAGTTGGATATCATTTTCCCTTTGTCTAAACCCAGCTCAGAACATTGTTGCTCTTCTTCAGTTCTTTTTCTTTAGTTGGGTATTTGTTTTATACAAATTGAGCACTTTCCCCCTCCTTTTCTTAGTGATCAGTGACACATTTAACATCTAAAAGCTATGTACTCCCTCCTCAGAAAAATGCCCATAAGCACATATCCAAAAATGTAGATAAAAATCATTTGAAGCAAAAGCATTAAATCCTGTAGAGGTCTCAGGACCCCTTTCTTCTAAATTGTTGGTGCCATAAAATGATGTTTTTTAATGCATTCCCATAACACATGAATAAAACACATTTATCTGTGTATCTTCTATAGCACCTAATATTGTAATCAACAGGATAGAAGCTTAATAAATGTCCCCTGATTTGAATTACCCAAGAATGGAGGAGCAGCCAACAGGAGACACAGAACCAGACTTGCAACTCCCTGCCTGGTTATGTCTCATGCTATTTCATAATTTCCCTTTTTAAAAAAGACATAATTATTGCCATTGTGGGTTAGTTTTACAGTGTAAGTAAAATAAACATTAAACTACAAACTCAGTATAACTACTTGGATATGACTATACATGCAATAAAAATTCATGTTTAGGAGAGGACAGTACTTGTAACATAGATAGCACTCAATAAATATTCGTGTTGTGATTGTGAATACATGAATATATGCATAATAAAGAAGACTGGATAAAGGCTGTTGTAAATGGAGAAGGCTTTTGGATGGGGTGGCAACTGAGGTTAGTACTGAAGAGTCAATATAATTTGAGTTGGAAGAAGGAAGATATTCCAGCTAATATAGACCCAGCATAAATCATACCATCCGACTACGACAAAACTTAAGACGAGCCACCAATGGGAAAGTAACAAAGGAAGTCAGAGGAAATACATCTGCATAGATGGGTTGGAGCAGGATTGCATGTGACCTTCAAAGTTAAGGTGAGGAATCAGATATAATTTTCTGGGCAATGGGATACAACTTTAGATTCTTAGATAGTGATGTTATTTAACAATTTATAGGAATTAGTCAGCAATTCAATCCACACTTGAAGAGGAAAAAAAAAAATCACACACCATTTTTTTAATATCATCCAGTATAACACTCAGACAAGTTGTTTACCTATTAGGCAAACTAGTGCCCTAAGCTGATAGACAGTCTTTCTACTTTCATAAATAAGTTTTTGTCTCCTGGTCAACAGCAGTCATACTTTTTATAGGAAAAGAGACACTGTTGATTATTCAGGAGTGAGAATTTGTAGTTGACTGCATGCTGAACCCACATGTTCACCATTAGATGGGTAAGTATCTGACTAGGTCATAATTAGTTGAGATCCCAGCATAACATTTCCCAGCCTCCCCAGCACTCCCAATAGGCGGTTCCACCTGGGTTGTGGCCTTCTTTGTTACTGTGGCTTCCCTAAGTCCATATATATAACTTGCTTTAGCTAGTATTCATAGCGTTTCTGTATTTTGACTGGCCTGCTAAAGCTGGCCTTTATTCAGTCTCCCTCCAGATCCATTCACAGCATATTGGGGTTCTAGCCCCCTTTAGAATTCTATTAATAAAACTGAAAAGTGAGCAATGCTTTTTTCCCCCAGAAATTCTGTCCCCTCACCAAGCCTAAAGCCTTACTCTTATTCTTCTCTTCAGCATCACCTTCTTCACCGGCAAACAACTATTATTCCAGTGACTGAATGTGAAAATAAACTCAAGAATGTTGTCCTAATATATAGATCAGATAAAAGTGAGCCAGAAGTTATTAAATAACTTGTGCCAGGTTCCCACATTGTTTCTAAGACATCACAGTGTCTCTTAGCACTCCCTAACTGTCCCGGCAGCTTTCTAATGTTGGCTTTCCATGGCGTGTGTGTGTGTGTGCGCGTGCGCGTGTGCGAGTGCTGTGTGCACACACATGCATCTCTGTCATTCTTCAGGATGTGATACAATCTACACTCTTACAGAGCTTTATATATTTTTCAGTGTGATATATGTTACAGACGCATGGTGTAGACAAGGTAAATAGCACTGACGCTGTGGTAGAAAATTCTAGCTAGCACCTTATACCTTAAATAGTTTTGGTCAAAAGTTTGATGGGGAAAAATTTATAACTAGATAAAATTAATTTTTTTGTGGATTTCAATTATCAATATATTCCAAGGTTGGACTTGACAGAAAATTCAAGGTGAGTCATCATTAAGTAAAGTTTTCCTGCTTGTTCACATTTTCTTTCAACAAATATGGATCTGATTTTAAGAAGAGGAAGGAATTGTTAAGGAGAACAAAGCGAGGTATTTGATATCACTGTGTTAGTTGCTTATAAAGAAAGATAATAGTTAAACTTGTCTTTGTTGTTAGTATTAATCAATGTTCAGAAAAAACTCTCAGTTCACCAAAAACTGTTTCTGAAGGAAGAAAAGTACAATGAAAGAACAAAGTCGTACATTAATAATCCCTGTAGTGGACTCTACTTGTTCAACTGTTATCTAATGTTGACACTTGAAAAAAAAAATTGAAAAAAATTGTCTAGAAAAATCACTCCTTGGCAGAAATTACTTCAACACGAACTACAAATTTGTGAATTAAGTTAAAATACACAATCTGTATGACGCCAAAAGAAAGTAGCGATTCTTGGCCTCAGAAACAACACAGCGGGTCAGCTAACGCCTGGGCGTCGTGCACACCCAGCGGGGAGAATAGGCCCTCTGCGCTGACGTCTCTTCTCAGGCAGTCAATGATTTCACCCGAGCCCCTGAAGAGTCCGCGGGTTATTATAGGAAAAGAAAGAAGGTCCTATTAGAGGGTGAAAGGCCATGAAGAGTAACTGCCTTAGGAAAGCAATGGTTTTTTAGCTTCCAATAGAAATATATAAAATATAAATGATACCAAAATGAAATACATGTCAAGAATCCTACGATTTCACTTTGATTCTTTTGGGTACCCATTACTGTGCTGGAACTGAATATTTACATCAAATAAGCATCATGAGCAGAAAAGAGGAAAGAAAGTTCTCTTCCCAGTTAAGCACGTCAACATCTGGGATTCCCTGGGCCATCAAGGCACAAGGAAACAGCCCATCTGGACTGCCACCTACCCTTCTATTTGTTTCTTTAAAGGAAAACGTGAAAAAATAGCTGTGTAGTTAGGCTCCCTTTTGATGCTGGGCAACCCGTTTCTGGGCAAAGCAAAAGATTATTATGACTTCTATTACCCTTTAAAAAATGTCTTCTCCACCTTTTTATTTAGGTTAATTAGACATGCCAACTCATAAGAAAAAATAAAAGGAAGGAAAGAAATAGTGTTTCACGGTGCAGCTCTTTTAAGAGTTTAGATCAAGAATCAAAAGGTGTTTTGGGGAAAGAAGGAACATGTACAATGATGGAGGACAGGCACTTTCTCAGGCTCTGCTTAATTAAGGTAAAACAGGACCACTTGCAGGCACAGAATTACAGGGAGAATGTAGGTGTGCCCTGAGCGAGCTGAATATCAGAGGCGTTAGCCAGTAAGGGTACAAAGCCAGGGTGACATGACCACAAAAATGTTAGTGGAGAACAAGAAGTTTTAATAAGGAAGAAGTGGCATTAAAGTATGCTCGTTTCAATAAAAAAGACTCCCCAGAATGTTCAATTAATATTCATTGAGGATTCCCCAGCATGAAGCACTTCTTAGGAGCGATGCCAAGAGTAATAAAAGAGGTGAATTACTGAACATAAATGATGCTTGATCCTTGACAATGCTAATATCCAAGAAAAACACCCAAGAGCCCGTTCTAATGTACAGCAAGGGTGGGCTGAACCAGACTATTGAGCCCCAGAAGAAAGGCTGGCGGGAGAGAAGTTCTGTGGGAGGAAAGTGGTAACATGAAGGATGCGTCCAAGTACACTCGGCAAACACAGCTCTGAGCTAAAACGAACTCTCAGGTTCTCAGCTTTTTAACAGCACACAGGGCAGCAACTCATAAACACAATTTCTGATCAAATTTTATGGGACTTTCCTTTATAGCCAAGACATAAAGCCATCTCCATGCAGGAAGGTTTGCAACAAAACTTCCCGTCAAGAGTTCGACAGAAACAGAACCATCTGACAGGTCTCTGATACTCAAACAACAACAACAACAAAAAGCAATCATACAATATTCATTCAGTAGAATGAAGCAATAAAACACAGGAAGACAGCTCACTTCTGGACATGGTATAGGAGGCATTAGACTTCCGCCTCTAACCCTCACAGTCACACACTCCCTCCAGCTATAATAAAATATTGCTATCCAGACAGAAAATCAGCACATTGGCTTCCAAAGCACATGGACTTGGTAGTTTCCCTATCAGAATCCAACAGCTTTATGAAGCCATGCGCTGACAGAATGGCAGTGTAAAAAGAAAATAAAATCAAAAGAAAAACAGATAAACAGCTGCTTCCCCTTGCACTAGGGCATCACTGCAAACATATAGTAGAAGAGGTTCCTGCACAGTGAAAATTCTTTTTGTTCCTTCCCTCCTGAACAACAGCGTGAATAGTTTTGTTCTATTTTGGTTGCTATTTTCCAAACTTTATTACCAGGAAAATCATTTCCCAAGTGCAGGTTGCCCATAATATCCTCCCTTCTAGGGAGAGAAGTTATAGCTCAGACCCTATTTCTAATTGAACTGCTCATTTAATTTTCTTGAACAGTTTAAAACATCATTTGGATGCTTTGACTTGTCACACTGGGCCATCAATTTGGGGGAGAACCCATCAGAATGACAACACTAGTGTTTCATATATTTCACAAAGAAAGGCAAAAACAACTTTGCTAAGACAATGTGTAATAAACACTTTGGCCGTAGTCTACTATCATGATGCCTGTGTTTTCATATTTTGGTAATTTAGCCTGAATAACAGAAATATTCATGTCTTATCAAATCATGGCTAGATTGTGCCCAAATAACAATCAAAATAAAAGATACTTCTGGTGAAGTGAGAGAAAAAGCAACAAGAAAAGGAAAGAAAAACACTTGAGAAGAGCAGAGTGTGCAAAAAATTGGAACCCAAGAGTTTCACTGTGTGAAGAAAGAAAAACAATCCTATAACTTAAGTATGACAAATCCCATGCACATTCCAATCAGTTTTACTATAGTCACACACATTCATCTACACATTTTTTTTCATCTTTTTGAGATCCAACAAACAAATTTCTAAGTAGTCAAATCAAAATAAATTAAATATCTCTAGCGACTTGGAAACTGACAAAAGTACACCACAAACGTGTTTAGAAAAAAAATCTGCTCATTTTACAGTTAGGGGCAGTGAGGTTCACAGATGGCTAATAAATTGTCTGAAATTACTTAACTATTGAGTGAACTAGGATTGGACTTTGTTTCACCCATAAACTAGACTGTTCTTAATAGAACTGAGCTCGTTATAGTCTGTGACGCTCTGCCTGACCTAGTAAATCATGGGGGAAAAAAACCCAGATTCATTCATTGTCTTGATGGAGAAAAAAGGAAGATTCGAAAGCTGTCAACAAAGAAATTAATGGTTCTCCTGGAAAAAGTTACACTCAACAGCCTAAGGAGTATATACCATATATTTGATTATGTTATTTTAAATCATCAAAGTAACACTTATCTGATTTGTGTGTGTGTGTGTGTGTGTGCATTGGATCAAATATCCCACTTCCTAAAAAAATCATGTGGTTAGATCTAGCTAATGGTAGCTTTGTATGCTAAGAATGGGATTTTTCTTGATTGACTTTATACTTTTTTGCAGTTCCCTTAGCACATCGCTATAGGAATTATTGTCACTCAATCACCTCTGAAAAAAATACGAATAAAGGAGAAAAACTATGATTGCACTCAAATTTCTGCAAGAAACTGAAATGGGCGTGACTCTGAGTTAACCAAGTCTTTAAAGTGTGTTCAAAAGATAAGCAGAAGGTAGACGGGGTACAAGTAGAAACCAAAGCCTGAAGTCAAATAGGGCAGACTAAACTAAACTAAGTGCAAATAGCAGACAGATGCAGAGCATGACAAAACCTAACTCATGTGACTCTTGACCGTCTGGGTCTTCTATTTCACAGGACCAGTGTGCATGTAAAGTCTGTGTTGGACCTTCTAAGGCAGTACTTTTCACAGCAGTATATGGTACCAACAGAGTCTGCCTACACAGTAACAAGGCCGGCTTCCGAAATGCCCGTGGATAAAATCAAGCCCCCTGATGAACATGGTCTAAGGACAAAGTTCTGTAGTTCGACCAAACGAGGCTGGAGATCCAACTCAGTCAATTCCTATTTTGAGTAATAGGGTGTAGCAAGCAGAATTATACACCTCATCCCCCAAATTCCCACCTTAAATGGACGTATGATAAGCTATCACCCCTGTGGATATATGATGTTATACAGCACAGTTGACCCTAACGGGGAGACTATCTGGCGGTGGGGGGGTTCTTTTCTTTCTTAAAAGCAAAGAACTTTGGCAAAAGAAAGCCAGAGAGACTCCAGTCACGAGAAGGATTACAGGTGCCTTGACTGGTCTCAGGATTAAGGGAGCCATGTAAGAAGGAACCTGGTAGCTTCTAGAAGTGGTGTGTAGCCCTTGCTGACACCAGCAAGGAAACAAGGACCTCACTCCTACAACCACAAGAAACTGAATTCCGCCAACAACCTGAATGAACTTGGCGATGGATTTTTTTTTCCCCAGAGCCTCTGCACAAGAGCTCAGTTTGGCAAATACCTTAATTTCCACATTGTGAGACCCTAAGTAAAGCACCCAGTCAAGCTTGTATGGACTTATGATCTATATAACTGTGATACAATTAATGGGTGTTATTTTAAGCCACTAAGTTTGTAATGATTTGTTACACAGCATAGAAAATTAATATATAGGGCAATTTATTTAACTTCCAAAGCCTGTAAAAAACAGAGATAATAAAGTAAATCATAACTAGTTGTAATGAGGAGTAATGAGACGATGCATGCAATGTGTCTAGCCACAATATTTAGCATGCAGTAAAAATTTAAGATGCAATTACTGTACTTTTAAATACATCACTTTATAAAATTTCAAAGATATCTGACACATTTTGTAAGTCAACCTTTCTGAAATCCTCTGCAAAACTGTTTGGATGTTACTTGCTCCTGGATTCCCTCATACCTTGGACAGACTTCCAGGTTTGTGAAATTAAAATGAAGTTTCATATGAGATAGCACAATAAAATAATCAGATGATTCACAAAGTACATGCGAAAATCAGTCTGGTTAATTTGCATTTTCATCCTATATATGCTACATTTCATTTGAGCATAAAAAAAAACAAACTAGATAGCCTTAAAAAGGATTAGGATACTAATAAATAAAAATCGTAAGTGCTCTAAGTTGTGGTTCTCTATTACAATAAAGGACAGCTGAAGAATTACCTGAAACCTGTACAAATCTAATATCAATTTTATCAATGCTCTCTAAAATTTAGGACTCAAACAGAAAAGTTTAAGTGCTCTGTGAATGTTCAGTTTGCTTACATTCTTCCACTGGTCCAAACAAAGCTTGGTTATGAAAGCAGAAATGTAGGTTGAGAGAGAAGGGCAGAAAGTTAATTACGTTAGAATATTAGAAATGGGATAGGAAACCAGAGTGTTTGTTTTGAGAGAGGACAAACCATATAATAAAATTAAAAAGAGTGGATCTATGAGATTGCTGTCAAGATTACAGCAAGATGTTTTATATATATGAGATACATGGACAGAAGTTAAGGAAAGGTCATTATATAATGACAAAGGGGTCAATCCAACGTTTGTAAATATTTATGCATCCAACATAGGAGTACCTAAATATGTAAAGCAAATGTCAATATACCAAAGGGGAGAAATGCAATAACAGTAGGGAACTTTAACACCCCATTTGTATCAACGCATAGATTATCTAGACAGAAAATCAGTCAGGAAACACTTGGCTTAAACTACACGTTAGATCAGGGCCTAATATTCCATCCAAAAGCAGCAGAGTATTTAAAGACCAGAAGATAAAAAATTGCGTTGCATTTCAAGAAAATGAAAAGCATTCCGTATAGCTAGAGACTATAATCAACATATAGAATTGTCTGTAAGCTGGATTATTTTCACTTTGTTTCCACTGCTTTTTTCTGTTTGTTGGTTTGTTTGTTTTTTAATTAGGCAGCACCAAACCAGAATGGTTAGAAGCTCTCCTGCTTTCATACACTAAGTCTACTCTTCAGTCTATACTCTGTGAGTATTTTTCAGTGGAAGATTATTGCTACTCCCAAATGTCTGAAATCCTTGTTTTTTGCAAAATGGAGACATTTGTTTCTGTTTTATCATACATACCTTCAAGATGTGTATATAAATTATAAAGTCACTGAGACTACAAAACAGCAATGATAGATCAGCACCACAAAATAAATATTTTGTCACGAGGTCATTTAAAAAATAAGGAGACTAACCACTTAGAAATGACATTGAAACTACTAGATTAAAACAAAAAATAAAGCAAAATGACTCCCTCTCCCCAATCTATTCTCTCTAAACTTTGGTTATGGATTGAGATGAAAAGAAAACTGAATTAAAGTATATTTATCGTTTCGTCATGAAAGAACAAAAGTGAAAGCTAGTAAGAGGCAGAATTTATTTCTATTGCTAAACCACTGAAGACAGTGTCATGATCAACTAGTGAGACTTTAAAATTCTGAAACTAGCAGACTTTCCTCTTAGATACAGACAGATCCGTTTACTCATAACACATCAGTTAGAAGATGCTGCAATATTTCCTTTATCTTAATTCATATTATTATTTAATAGAAATGATTACTGAAATACAAGAAAGAAATGCAACTGTCAGCCATTGTATATAGAAAAAGACTTACATTTTACCAAACGTGAAATGAAAACCTACCATGTTGCAAAGATGACCACAACAATTTGTCCCTTCCATCCCGGTGCCCTTGTGCAATGTGATGTCACCATTTCTCCTAGCAAGAGGTGGAGTCTCCCTCCCATTGACTGGGGTTGGCCCTGTCCTATAATTTACTGTGACTGACAGGATGTGGTCAAAATAAAGTACAACTTTCAAGGCTTGGGGTAAGAAGCCTTGCCTCTCTGTTTTCTCCATCTTTGAATGCTTCTGCTGTCACGAAAGAAAATCCAGCTAGACTGCTAAATGAAAAAACCACATGGAGAGAAAAACACAGACCACAGCCAGCTCCCAAGGCCCCAGACATATGAATGACGAATCTTGATTAAACCAAGACAAGACCAGCAGAGAAACTGACCAGTCAACAAACAGGATCATGAGAAACAATACAGCATTGTGGCTTTAAGTCAATAAATTTTGAGGGGTTTGTTACCCAGCAATAGATAACTGATCACCATATGTAAATTTTTAAAACACAAGATTTAGAAAACATTAGTTAGTAATCTCTTGTCAATAAATCCCTCAGTCTATAATGTGAAATCATCTAACTTTCTACAGCGCTTTGCAGTATTTTTCACAACCTCATTTCCCCCCTAATCTTATGAGCTAGTTAATTATTTTTATTATTATCTAGACTTAGAGAGAAGAAAACAAAGGCTGATTAGACTAGCTGGCTCATAACCTTGCCACAAAACTGTATCTTCATTAATATGAGCTTCCTTAGGTGTGCGATATCTTACTCATCCCTGTGTTTCAAGCACATGCAAGACGATTAACATAAAAAAGGCTATTTTTAAAAGGTTGGATGGATGGATGGATGAATGGATGGATGAATCAACCTGTTGCTTCCTCTGCTATTTCCGCTACTTAAGAAAACTGATATACATGTAGCCCACCCCCACGCCCCTCCAAGGTCTTTCTTTTCCATGCTAGTTGATTTTGCCATTTTTCACTTGAGTTAGTACCTAGATAATTTATATTTCTGGTTGTCTTTTTCTAAGTAAAACCTAATTTATCAATGTTTTTCTCAAAACTTAGTACCTGAATTGAACATGATATTGAATTTATCTAAAACCACTTTCTGTAATCTGGACTCTGCATCTATAAGAAAATTATACTCTTTGTAGATGTCAAAAGTTTATCTGCAATAAGGTATCACCTTAAATAAGACAAATCAAATAATTTCTTGGTTTTAATGGGAAAAGACTGAATCTCTCTCAAAATCTGTTGTAAAAAGCAAAATGCCTTTGATAACTCGAGATCAATAAAATTCTGTCTGGCAAATATAATTACTCTCTAGTGATCTACTTGAATTGAGGGCATAAATGAATGGACTCATTAATTCTGGCTAGTTTAAGAGGCTTCTTAAAATTGTGCCATTGATTTTGGTTTATGTAAAAAGAATTAAAGAACTCAAAATGTTTTATTAAATTCTTTCTAGAATTCATTCATTTTGATCAGGTTTAAAAGAATACAACACCCTCAAATCCCATAGTTAACACATAACTAATCCCCATTTCTTTCTTTTTTTTTTTAACATTTTTTATTGATTTATAATCATTTTACAATGTTGTGTCCAATTCCAGTGTTCAGCACAATTTTTCAGTTATTCATGGACATATATATACACACTCATTGTCACATTTTTTTCTCTGTGAGTTATCGTAACATTTTGTATATATTTCTTGACGCCAAGTGCAGTTGGCTACCATTATGTGCTGTTTTGTTCTGTCATTTATCACGATGCTCTCATAAACCAGAGGTAGCACTTTTTGTCTCTGTGACACCCAGTAAGTCAAACTTTATTTTGCATTAATTTTCACAGAATTATGGAATTAGGAATTTTCAGAAACTATATTATCTATGTTAAATTCTAAACAATAATTTATAAAACTTATCTGTGTTAATTTCATTGAACTTACTTTTGTATTTAGTTGATGGAAGTCCTTAGAAAGTAACTTTACAGGGCTCACAAGAAGTAAGACATAATTTTTATAAAATCTATTTCTGGGAAAAAAACTTATAACTTAAATACTTATATAATTTTATTTTCACAAGAAAATTAGACTCTAATTAGAATACTGCATATAGTATTCCATACTCAGTAATGACTTTTCAAAATATTTATATGCTGAGATTAAGAAATCTAGATCTCCAGCCCTACTACCTGCTACGGCTCTGTTCTTATAAACTACAGCAGGAGTTTGTAAACTATGGATTTAAAGGGGCCAATCAGGTGGCAGATTGTTTTTGTTCTACATTTTTACTTAAAAAAATTTAAAAATAGTAAAAGAAGAAATTTTTAAAAGATTATGTAAGAGAGACCATATTTATACCACAAAGACTAAAATATTTACTGTTCAGCCCATTACATAAAAAAATTTGCCAATCCCTACCTGAATAGCCTGTCACTAAGACTATACTTTCAGGGATTATTTCTATAGTTCATGAATAGCCTGTCACTATCTCAGACTTTTTTTTTTTTTAACATTTTTTACTGAGTTATAATCCTTTTACAATGTTGTGTCAAATTCCAGTGTAGAGCACAATTTTTCAGTTATACATGAACATATATATATTCATTGTCACATTTTTTTCTCTGTGAGCTACCATAAGATCTTGTATATATTTCCCTGTGTTATACAGTATAATCTTGTTTATCTATTCTACAATTTTGAAATCCCAGTCTCTCTTCCCACCCCCCGCCCCCTTGGCAACCACAAGTTTGTATTCAATGTCTGTGAGTCTATTTCTGTTTTGCATTTATGCTTTGTTTTTATTTTTTTGGGTTTTTTTTTTTTCAGTTGATTCCACATATGAGCGATCTCATATGGTATTTTTCTTTCTCCCAGCTGGCTTACTTCACTTAGAATGACATTCTCCAGGAGCATCCATGTTGCTGCAAATGGCGTTTATCTCAAACTTAATTAATCTAAAATTAATTTTCAGTTTTTCTGTGAAGACAATACCCTCTTCTTAAATTCTCCATTTCTCTTAAAATCAGCCATAATTAAACCATGACCCTTAGCTTAGAAACACCCTTTGCCAGAGTCTCTCTCTGACCCCTGATAACCATTTCTGTGCTTTTCTCTGTCACCAGTGCTGTTTGCAACAACTGAATCGAGGCTTACGTCACCTTAAGGCTGAATTCTAGTGATCACTATCTTTATTTCACTCTTTGATTCTACTGTCTGTGTTCTAATGGGTTAATTTAAACAACAACTTTACTCTCTTTATACCATCACTCAAATTTTATCAAGGCCTCCTAGTCTCACTGTTGTTTGTTGAAATTATATGGCATTTTCAAAGTCCTACTTAATCAGGTACCTGCATTTCGAATTTTATTATTTTTTTAATTAAAGTACAGTTGGTTACAATGTATCAGTTTCTGGTTCCAACTTTATTTTCCATGTAAATGTTTGCCAGTAGGAAGTTACTCATCTCCCGTCAGTCAGGCCATCACTTTATTTTACTTATGTTCTACATTTTCAAATATATAAAAGAAGGCTGACTTTTTTTTACGATTACTGATAATAATGGGAAAAGAGTAATTGCTAACAAATATTAAGTACTGATTACTAGTTACTGTTCTAAGTTACTTACATATTATTAACTAATTTATTGTTTCATTGACTTTATAAGGAAGTTAGTGTATCATCATTCTAAAGATGAGGAATCTGAGGAACAGAGATTTCTTGCCCAAAGTCACACAACTAGTGAGTGGCAGCACCAGGGCAGGAAACAGGCAGCCTGGCTTCCTTCCATGTTTTTACCATTGTAATACACTCCTCTCAGAATTAAACCAGTGTCACTTCCTGTTTGGAAAATGCCTACTGCCTGGCTATCCTGAGGCTCCTACCTTGAAAATGAAAGTTGGCCTGAACAGAGCTAATTCTACAGTAGAGAGTGAACACACTACCTGTCAATGAAGGGTAGACAACAGGTTGCCCTCAGGATCAGAAAGTGGGAGGCAAGTAGATGTTTCAGCCAGAAGGGTGCGTGATAAAGCCTCCACCGAGGGGCTGGTACCTTGGTGGAGTGGGTTGAGTGTGCATTTGGTGGCAGGGCTTGGTCCTGCCCCCTACTTGGGAATCCCTGATGGACACCAAGAAGAAGGGCAGCTAAATGTGATAGAAAAGCAAAGGTGAGGACTCATTAGGCAGAGAGAAGGACTGAGTTAACACACCCAAGCTTCCTCCCTAGAAGGAATCCAGAAGTTTTTGCCAGAACCCACAAAAGAACACAGATGACAACTAAGGAGAAAGACAGAGACTTGCAAGGGAGAGGCAGTGGTGAGGTGGCATACAGGAAGGTGACCCCAGCACAGCAGAGATGGCTTAAAGGTGTGACCTAGATAGGCAGACTGAGGTTCAGAGGATCTGCAGTACCTGTCTTTCAAAAAGCCCTCCTTTATAAAGAAAACACATCTTAACAAGGATGTGCCTATATTTTCTAGCATGTGTAGCACTAAGCATTATCTCTGTCACAAAATCAATCATTTAACAAGTTTTAATAATATCACAAAGTGGTTTACCTGCAATTATATACTATATATTAATAAAAGGGATACACCCTTCCTGTATACTTTTTAAATGAACAAATTACAGTTATATGAAGTGAGCTTTATTAACAGTGAGAGTTGTCCCATGAAAAATATTAACAATATCAGGTTAGGTTTCCACAGAATATTAAAATAACCTATGATATCAGAAAATTAAAATTAAGATAAGAGAAAGGATTAAATAACTAGCTTACTGATGGTGGATGAGGTAGTGAGGGTCATGCTTATACGCAACATGACTAGCCCTTGGTATATATGTGCATGTGACTAACCAATCAGAGTGTTTTGACAGCTTCCTGAGTATCATGCATATTAGGTTACCAAGACAAAAATAAACACACTCCACGTTATCACCCACTTTGAGAACTAAAAAAAACAAACGATTTTCAAAATTAGTATTTAACTCAACTCCACCCTTCCTTCCTGAAAAAAGAGCCTTGAAAAGCAGAAGACAAACTTGTGTCTAAATCCTGCTGACTGGATGAAGCACATACATTTTTTTTTTCAGAGGTGAGTGGCATACTGAGGGTGAAAAAATAGTGTGTAAATTAAACCATAGATGCTCAAGCACAGGGTAGACAGATATGTGGTCTTAATAAGGTGAGCCCCTGCTATTTGAAATTCTAGTCAGACTTGCTTTGCTCGAATCTCTCATCTTAGGTTGTCCCATAGAAAAATCACACCATCATCTTAATAGATGACAACAACTGTAGACGTTGCTTAGGGAGCGCCAGCTGCAGTCCAAGGCTGTGTACAACACGTTAAAGACTCCAGCTCATGTGCCGGGAGGAAGACAGGAATGCTGTCTCCAAACTGGGAGCATCAGCAGCTAGCTTGAGGTCTGATACAACACTACCATGTGGTAGAGCTGGGCTTCAGATTCCAATCATCCCAGTCTCTGCACCAGTAGCTCCCTAACAATGGACTGGACAAAATTCAGCACCCATGCTTTAAAAAAAAAAAAAGTAAGAAATTCTTACTAAAAGGAATAGAATAATTTCTTAATTTAATCAAATCTTCTTTAAACTAATACCAACTTCAAACCTACTAGCAAACCATTCTCGGTATCACCACACTTTATTCAGGGATAAGAATAAGATACCCTGGTGGTTATTCTTTGGCACTTTCCTGGAATTTCTGATCAACAAAATAAAGCAGAAAAATAACAAACTATGGTTATAACTATGCAAAAGAATAAGAACATTACTTGTAAATTCTGCAATTATTTAATTAACAACACTAAGCAAAGAACCTGAGATATCATAATAACTAAAATGGCAAGTTCTGTGAGATGATTTGGAACAACACAAATGATAAATAAAAATTAAATAGCCAATAATTTTCATATGCATCATTGTATATCTTAGCAATATGTAGATGAAATTATCTAATTCACATTGGCGACAAATTTATACAACACTTAGGAATAAATATGAAAAGGAATATACTAGAACTATATGAAAATCAATAAAACTAAATTAAAAAGCAAAAAAGACAGATAATTTGAGAAGTATACTTTATTCCTGGATGGAAACACTATGTATTTCAGAAATATCATTTTTCTAAATTATTTCATAAGAAATGAAATTGGAAGTGAAATTGACAATCAGTTCATCGGGGGAAATCCACTGGTGAAAATAGTGAGAATGATTTTGAAATAGAAAAATAATAAAGAGGAACTAGACCTAGTGGGTGTTAAAATTTACCACGAGATGAAAATAAGTTTGTCGCAGAAGTACTGATAGATAATGAAATATCATAACACTAAACCTTAAAGTAGCAGGCATGGGAAGAGTTATTATTTAATAAAGGTTCTATGAAGTCATTGGTTAGCAATTTAGGAGAAAAATTATACTCTCATCTAACCATATGACTAATTCCAGCTGTGAAAAACTACATCTGAAAAAAATATATGTAAGAATCTGATTTCTGGATAAGTTTTAAAGCAATCTTAACAAATCAACAAAATAAAATTGACAGACTTGAGAAAAATAAAAATTAGTAAGTTTTATAAATCACTGTATAATAAACAAAATGATAGAATGAACAGAGTAAAAAAAGGAAAATAAATGTGTTAAAATGTACTGGTTCTTTGTATTTTAAAGGATTATAAAATAAGGTAAGAAAAACAAAAGTATCTCTAAATATAAAATAACTTGAACAGATAGTTCAGTGAAAATACAAGCAATAAATGAACACCTTAAGGAATCCAATATCTACAGTCATCAAGAAAGCAAAATAAAATGAAATGCAATTCCTCGCTTTTCAAATCTGGGAAGGAATTACATTTTATTGACTTATGGGGGTGATAACTATGCATGCAGATGTCAAGTTATAATGTACAGCTGAAACACAAAATTTAAAAATTACATTTTATTATATTTTTTTGTAAAGGTAATGTATTTTCATGGTTGAAAACAGAACAAGGGAAAAGGTATTCACTTAGAAACTGCGCCCTGATTCCTGTCCCTGTGAAACACCCTATTTTCCCTCCACTGGCTTCTCTTGATTTCGACAACCATTCTTAGTTAGTTCTCGTGGATGCTTGAAAGTTTCCTTATGAAATGCAAGCAGATTTAGAAATATATGCTTATATTCTCATATTCCTTAAATAAAATTAAACAACAACTAGCATTTTACACAAGGCTGAATTATTTTCGTGAATCCAAATACAATTTGTATTTTCTCATGCAAACTGTTTATTCACCTTTGCCCACTGTTCTACTGCTTGGGACCTCCCCACACTCATGACTTCTAAAAATACATTTAGAAAGAAAACTCCTGGTGATCTGAGAGGAAAATATTTTTTCCCAGTTTATCATTCTTTAGAATTTCCCCAGAGTTTTTGTTTTGTTTTGTTTTGTTTTGGTTTGGTTTTTGCCAACCAAAAGATTTTTTTTTTTAATAAGTCAGATTTATCTTTTTTTTTAAGATGCTGGAATTGAGTAGTAGAAACTTTTCAGTTAGATTCTTTTGGGTCTTCTAAGTGTTATGTCTTCTACAAATAACAGTTTTACTTCCACCTTTCTATATTTTACACTGCCAATTTCTTTCTCTTGTCTGGCTTTATTATCTAAGAATTCTAATACAACGTCACTACCAGGGGTGAGAGACAGACACACTTACCCTGTTTGTACTTTTGAGCAGAAATAGCAGAAGGGCTTCTAGCATTTTGCCATTATTTATGATGCTGTCTCTGGGCTGAGTTAGTGTATATAGATGTGTGAACACATACATAGTTTGTCAGCTTGTCATGGTTATAAAATGTTTACCTATTTCTTTACTGAGCTATCTCTTTAAAAAAAAAAATCCAGAATGGCTGTTGAATTTTGTCAAATGAGTAGAAGTTAACATGATTTTTCCCCTTAGATCAACTATTATGATGAATTATTTTAATACGGTTCATAATCTGTCATCCCTGGAATGAACCCTACTTCATCATGATATATCACTCCTTTAATCAGCTGCTGCTAATAATTTTCTGAAGTTTTTCACTGATATCCATAAATGAAACTGGGAATAGTTTTTTTCTTGTGAACTTTTGACCAAGTTTAGGTGTCAATGATAGCCTCACTTCATTATAATAATTTGAATTTGTATTCCTCTGGAAAAGTTTAAATCACACTGAAATAATCTCTTCTTTAAAAAAAATCATTAGATAGAATGCATATTGTAATATCTTTAACAACTGACATCTAGAGTAACAACTTTAAAAGATACATGATATAATAATAGTTAAGGTATCAAATAAAAGAGTAAAATAATGTTAATTAAATTGGTAGAGGAAACAGGATAATAAAAGTTGGTTAATCCAAACAAAGGCAAGAAAGGAAGAAAAAACTACATAAAGAGATGGGTCAAATAGAAAAAAGAAATAGTAGTTGGTAATAGAAACACAACTATATCAGTAATTATACTAAATGAAAATGGACTACATGTTCTCTGTAAAACACTAAGGTTGTCAGGTTAAATTAAAAACAAAAATGTAAAAACACAGCTACATGTTACAGGAGGCACATCTGAAACATAAGGACAAAGGCAGGCTGAAAGCAAAAGGAAGGGAAAATATATATCATTGCAAACACTAAATGAAGTATGCTGGGGTAGATATACTATTATTGGAAAAAGCATAATTGAAGACAAGTCACTTATTAGAAAGATACGGGGGCATTTCATTCACAAAAAAAGGTCAATTCACCAGGGGGATATCACGATAAAAAACAAAATGCAGCCTCCTAAAGTCATAGCTTTAAAGTTTATAAAGCAAAATCAATAGAACCAGAGAAAAAAGAAAGAGGCAAATTCACCATCATGTGGGTGATTTTAAAATCTCTCTCTCAAAAGTAATAGAGCAACAGGAAAAGAAAAATTCAGCAAGGATAAAGCAGGAAAAAACAATTAACACACATGATCTACCTGACATGTAGGGTGCATTGCCCCAGAAGAGCAAAATTTACCCTTTTTACTCTTGGAATAATTGCCAAAGATGCCCATAGGTTCACCTACGTAATGACCTTAAAACAAGTCATTACAAAATTTAAAGGACTGAAATGATTCGTTTTTTGTTATCTGACAGAATTCTGGTTGTGAAGTCAGTAACAAATAAACTAATGAGGAATTCTCAATTGTTTGAAAAATAAACACTGCATATTTTTAAATAACTCAAGAATCAGAGAAGAAATCCCAAAGGAATTCAGGCAAACAATAAGGATATGACACCATCACAAGGCACAGAAAAAGTATGCCAGTAAAGAGTGCAATTCCAGGAAAGCGGGAGAAAGTAGAAATGGGAAAGCAGCAGGAAAAGAGATGAAGCCAGGGAAGGAAGTGCTGCAGGGCTGGCCATTTCTCAGTGCGCAGAGCTACCGAAAATGCAGCTGCTGCAGTCACGCCCAGGCAGAGAGAGGCACAGGAATGTGTTACTAACTCCTGCATCCCACCGGTCAGAGGTTAGCCAGGCAGCCTGTTAACTTGCCCACATTTCCACGGCAGGAGGAAAGTCCAGGCAGGAAACCCATGAGGCGGGCAGGTGCACAGCCCAACCTGGCAGGATGCACCTTGTGGAGTCCGTCAGAGCTTCCGCACCAGTTCTGACCTCCTCCAGCTTTGTCACCAGAAGCTACCACTAAGGGACACAGACCCCTCCTACCAACGCATTTCCCTCCTTTTGGAGAGATGTGCGTGTTGCAGTCCACCACCCACGTGGACGAAGAATCTTTCTCCACGTCTCCCAGCAGTGACTCCATGTTCAAGCTCAGCTTCCAGTCAGAAAAGGGCTTTTTCCTTGGTGGAATATTATCTGCTGCTGACTTGACAGCTGTCATCACTAGGCCCCCTCATACTCCCACATTCCTCTGTCACTCCAGTGGAAATTCCCGTGCAAATTCTACTGGCTTCAGTTGCTTTTACCAACACTTTACACATGTTCTGAATTTTATGGCTTGTCATTGTCTCTGAGTCTTGCTATAGACTTAGTTTGTGGGTCTTTCCACAATCCTATGTGATTTCCAAGAGAATTCCATTTGGCACAATCCACTGCCCCATTCATTGTGGAACCAGAAAGGATTGTTTTAAAATTGTTAAATGTCGGCACTTACTAGGGTACAACGTCACCAAGACTCACAAAGGGATGACGAGGGTGTAAACATGTACATAATTTCTGGAATATGTCTTCAGCACCATTAAAATATTTATAACTTTAAATATCTTAATTCCCTCCTAGAAAACTTTCCTAATAAAATTTTCAGCAATCTGGTCAGAGATTTGTTCAAAAATATATTTACTGAAGTATTATTTTAATAACCACAAATTTAAAATATTATAATGGTTGTGATACATTTTTAAGTTGGAGTACTACATACACATTAAAAATAGTATGTCACAGGGAAATGTCACAGTTTGCTGTTAAATAAACAAAAGTACAAGGCAGATTTTCAGTATTTTTACGTCAGCTATACAGAAAAAGTAACCCTGGAAAGAATCATGTAATAAGCTGTCTCTTAGTTATTACACTATTGGTGACATTTCCCCCCACTTTACACTTTTCTGTAGTTTTCACTCTTACTAGAGTGAACACGTTACTTCGATAATCAGAAAGGTAATGAGAAATACAGCTGAAATCTTGAGACCCTCCTTCACATCAGATAAGAGTAGCTTTCACAGGCCTCCACAAAACCACCACATCTAAATGCCTCTGCTTTTAAGTTACAAAGGAAGGAAGTTGTAGCTGAAAATCTTGCCATCAAGAATTTCAAAACAGAAAGCACTTTCCTTATGACTTCAAAACAACTGATGGGAGAGTCCTGTTTAATTTCTTGCATATTTCAAGTATGATTTTATTGAAAGAAAATTCCCCTGGTTTTTGCCCTGGAATTGCTCATAATGGAATTTTTAGAAATCGTCTGTTTATTCCTCTTCATAAACAGTGACAAGACAATTCAGAGCTATGTTGCTACTATAAAAATGGTCCAAGTTCTGTCCCTCAACATCCAAACTGCCCAACGTCTTCTTCTTTGAGCCTCAATGATAGCAACACACAAAACATGTTTAACCCTAAGACTGTCAGTAAGTTGTTTCTTGAGTTTACTGAATTCTTAAAAAAAAAAAAAATCTAGGAAACAGAGGAGTTTCAAGGAAGCACATGAAGTTGGAGGATACATTTTCCTTTGCAGGTAATTATGAGCAACATTTTCTTCATACTTTTTCTTTCAATTTACATTTATTTTATTATTTTCTGAGGCCAGAAATGATTGCACAAGAAAGGAATTACTTTTTTTTCCTCTTAGGACTTTTGTAAAAAAGTTTCACTTTTCATAAACTCCTATATTCACTCCACTGCTTCTCTTGTTCTATACACATGGTACAGAAATTTTTTCTAATGACCTAAAGATTATAACTGAAAGTAAAAATTAAGTGTGTGTTCACTTTATCAAGAAGAAGCCAGTTCCTTGGATTTCAATTTCTGTGGCTTTAGCTTGTTTACTTTTTGAGATTGTATTTAATTTTACATTATTCGCAAACATTTTCCACAGTTTCAAGTAGTCATTTAAACACTTTAATCTACATTATTCTCTAATTTCCTCACATTAGTTAAATCATTCAGCAATTTGATAGTTGCATTACATTTATTAATCAACCTCAACCACCCCAGTTCCTTTAAAATTAACTTTGCAATATAGTAGAAAGTGAGATGCAGAATTTCTTCACCTTATATACCCAGGGTTGCCAAACTATGACCCACAGACCAAACTTCACCTGCCACTTGTTTTTGTAAATGAAGTTCTGTCAGGCCAAAGCCACGCCTACCCATGTCCGACAGCTGTTTTCCACCAACAACAGTAGAGCTGAGCAGTTGTGACAGAAATCGTTTGGCTGGCAAAGAATCAAATATTTACTATCTGGCTCTTTTCAGAAGAAAATTTACCCACCTCTGTTATGTGCAATGCTCTCTGTCCTTAGAAAATTCTTTCGACATTCTGTGACAAATAGCATTTTCTTTTTCAACTAAGATGCTCATTTCTTAAAAACTTCCGGGTGTATATATATATATGATGTTATAACGTGGATTCCACGTATTCATTATTATTAGTTACATTATTACATAAACGGGTCTATACTGCATGATGTAATTCTTAAAACCTTACTTACATGACCTTCTGTAGGCTGGCTATTGTTACCATTGACTTCTTTGCTTCCTGTGACATCACCAGCGTGACACATGATGGGACATTGCTTTAAAGAGCCACATGACCATACATAGGAATGGATTCTGTAGGAGTCAAAGGTAAGATAAAAAGATTAAAAATTATGCACTGAATAGTCTTCATTCCTTGGATTTATGACTACATCCATACCTGATCATGCTTGAAAAGGCAGGAAGACTCATATGCAGAAAGCTTCAGAAGTCAATAGGAATTTCTTTGGCTTTATTCCTAAAATCTTCAGCCTTCCTCGTAATTTAACTCACATCCACATTGACTATAGCTACTTCATTTGGGGAAAGAAATAATCATACATCACTTAAACTAAACTATAACATTTCATGCAGTTCCCTCCTAAAATGGTTTTAATTTTCCCACAAAACAGCACAAAGTAAATGTGATGTCAAATGTATTTGTGGACTTCATGTCAATTTACTGAGCAACTCTAAGGAAGATGCTGAAAATAAGTTGCAAACATCTGTTCTAAGAGTGAAATGGCAAAGTCTCCACTCAGACACTCAGTAGTAACATGGAATATTATAACATCATGGCTCCAAGGGATATGTGATTTTGAAGGGTTTTGAATATACCAACAGATTACACCATTAGAAAGCCTTAAAATAGTATATTTCTTAATTTTAAAAAAAGGTAGTCTAACTTATGTAGGCCATTTAAAAAAGTTAAGCAACGTAATTCCTAACTTATAAAATAAATCAAAAAACATCTTAAACAAAATTCAGTATGGTCTGTGATATAAAGAATACTTATATTATTAGTAATAATAAATTATCCATGTAATCTCATTTCTATTATTTACTAAAAGTTCAATACAGTAGTAAGTTCCAAAAGTTTAGCCATTCAATATGCATGCCAGCAAGCTGGCATCTACTTGAATTATTTATTTAAAAATATTTACTCAAAACTTATTGTGTATGAGGACCTTTGCTTGATAACTAGTCTTAATCTATAAGAAACATGCCAACCAGTGGAGGAAAAACCCCACAAACAACTCATTAATGCTCCTAGTATTTTAATAGCAGAATGAAGAAAGCCCCATGAAAAACCACAGTGTGACTTAATCCTATAGAAAAGAGGAAGATGAGGGACTCGAAAGTACATCAGTGAGGTGCAGCTGAGCTGGCCTTGAAGAGTGAATAATGTTACTCCAGCAAAGGGGATGTTGTTTGCAGAGGCTCAGAATTCAGGAGGGTGGGTGAGGAATAGACTTTGAATGTGGCTTTACTCTTGCCCTGGAACTGAACCCAATGCTGGGGATGAAGAAGCATTAAGTTGTCCCACATTCTAAGGAGTGCTTTGTTGCTAGGTCCAGACAGCTGCTCCAGAGTGAACTCAAAGGCAGGCAAACTCTTACTACTTCTACTACCTCCAAGCCACCAACTGCACCCCAAGACCCCATTTCTGGTCCATATAAGAAGACTGAAATATCAGGAAGGTAAGGGAAAGGCAATGGTTGGAATCATCAGCCAGGAACATGGCAGGACTTATACAAGAGACACTGTGCTACAGACTAAACTGTATCTCCTCAAATTCTTATGTCAAAGCCCTAACCCTCACTGTGATGGTATTTGGAGATGAGGCTTTGGATTAGGGTTAAGTGAGGTCATAAGGGTGAGGCCGTCATGATGGGATTAGTGCCCTTATGAGAAGAGACCTCATAAAGCTCCCCCCCCCCCACCCAAGTGAGGACACAGCAAGAAGGCAGCCATCTGCCAGCCAGGAAGGGAGTCCTCACCAGAGCACTCAGTCAGCTGGCTCCTTGGTCTTGCACTTCCCTGTCTCCAGAAGTCCAGGTATGGGACTTTGTTATGGCAGCCTGAGCTAATACAGGCTGGCATCTCATCCCTTGGCTGGACATCATGTCCACTGGTGGGATTGATTTGCTCTTAAACCTACCTGACTAAAGAAAAAAGAAAAAGAAAAACAGAGAAAAGTATCACATTTTGTTTCCAGCGTGTGATCCAGCAAAGCTGTGTGAATTTCCCATGGCTCAAGGCTGGCCTCCTTGCAAAGGGACTCAAGGGCTGTGTCACCAGGGGAGGGAGCTGAGAGGTAGAGAGAGGTTAAGCCTAATCGCCTACAGAGTGTCGGTGGAGAGGCCACTAGAGGTGTGTGGAAGAACTCACACACATGGCCCGCAGGAGAGCCCAACTGTGGGAACCCCCACACAGAAGGTATCAATGCCTGGTTACTGTTAGTGAGGAAGGAGACGTCACAGCCACCAGAGGATGGCCTGGTGAGGTCAGGGCCTGTCTGGTCCATCTGCCCTAGGCCACCCTCTCAGTCCCCAACTCTCCGTGGTTAAAACCAGAAGGAGGTTAGAAAGCATGAAAATGCAGACCACATCCTCTTTCTAACATGAGCTGAGGGAACATACGGAGAGGAGACTGGGATTTTAAATGAACTAGACAACTGAATAATTGGAAGCAACCAAAATGCTATAGGATCTGACGCTTTTGCAAATGGGTAATTAAAAATGGATTATGGGGGGAGTCGTCCTGCGTTCTGGAAACATTAAAGAGTTAGTATAAATAGGTCTTAGATACCACCAGTTATGCAGGAAAGGGGAAGAGGCAATCATTGTTCAGAAAAGAGTAATTCATTTTGGATCGATTTAAGACAAATTCCTATTCCATCACTTTTCCCACTCTCTAGCAGTGTCTTTTCTAGGTTATTCCCTTTCAAATTCCCTTTTTAACAATCTCTCACCTGATCTGTTATTATTATACAATAATAAGAGCAAGAATCCTTATGATGCTTTTTGTTGAAAGGAAAAATGACTACGTCTTTTGAAGGAAATGTTTGTTCAATTCAAAAGTTGATCTCAGACACAGCCATCAATCTTATTAGCTTTTTGTTTTTTCATTTTTGCTTTTTCCTCTACATCATGTTCATATAACAGCCAACTCCTTAGTCCTGGTTTTACTTCCCAATTCTATTATCCGATAACAATTTTTCCTTTGAGACTTTTCTTGGATTTTTTTTCTTTCTATCCTCTCTGTGGAACCTTCACCAACTCTACAGGACACACCTAAGAGCAATGTTCCTTATGCCTTTTTCTTTTCCACCCAGGAAACAAGCTTCCGGGATGGCCACCACAACTGATGAACTCTGCAGGAGGCAGAGAATGAAATTAGCAAGTGCGCTGAAAGGCACAGGAAATGCACTCAGACCCACTGGATTCTCAAATGGAAGGACCCCGGGAACTGCTATAGCTTTTTGGCTACATCTGTTTACCCCCTGAGCTTCGAAAGAATGAATAAGAGCACCTAAGGCTGTGGTTCAAAGCTAGATGGACTCTTGCCTTTCATACCCCATGTAGTCTTATCTTTATTAACTAATAAATTACTAGTTTCTAGGAAGTTAGCAGGCTAGCTTTTCCAGGAAACATCTAACAAGGGGTAATCAAAATACTTAAAAAACAAAGACGTTCAACTCAGCTCTTATGCCATTTTGCCCCAATAATCTATTTCAAGTTAAGTGACATACCCTTCAAAGTGCTATGAAAATAGATGTTCTCCAAAAGTGCAGAGCAGTGATAATGGAAGATTACCGCTGACCTGTTCAGATCGCTGGCCTCCATGTGGACAAACACATGTTTGGGGAAATGTGGCTCTTACCCCAGAGCTCAATTAGTACATATTTAAATGGAATTAAAAGCAAAAAATGATAGATACTCCAAAGAAGGTCCAGTCAGGCACCCACTTTTCACAGAGAAGAAAGATGCGTCCCAAAGAGGCCAAGTGACTTTCTCTGACCAGCAAGGCTCTCTAAGAATAGATATGCATTTCCATAAAAGATGCAAAGATGCTCTTTAGAGCTGGAGTGAACACTGAGGCACCCATCACCCCAGCTGAGAGCTCAGAGCTGAGTCTCTTCCCAGAAATGCTCTCAGTGGAAGAGAGCTGCCTAGTACAAGGTCACAGCCCCTCCCTGGGCGACTAGCCTGCTTCCCTGGAGTTGGAACATCTCTAAAGGGTCATCTCAGCTTGAGAACACTCCCCATGGGAGTTGTCGGCTGAGGCCTCTGCTGCCAGCATCCCACTCCCCTTCTCCTTCTTACCCACCTTACTTCCATCGGGCGCTGCTCCTGAGAACATGCCCTGGTGAGTCTCCTGCATGTACATTCCTATCTCGGAGTCACTTCCCAGGGAACTCAGCCTACACAGATGGTGCATTCTATTAGTTGAGAAAATGTAGGGTTGGGAAAGACTTGGATTAAACGGACATAGAGTATTGTGGGACTTCCTTTAGTTTGACGATATGCACTGTGAACTGTCAATGAATACCCAGAGATATCAAAAGTTACTTAGTCACAGAACCTCTTTTAATGTTGAACAACTTCTGAGACTTGTGTTCTGTGGAATATGCTCTGGGAAACACGAATGCAGTTCACTCTGTATAATTACTAAAGTTACTCAGCTCAATATTTTCAGTAATGGCAGAAGGATGGAAATAGCAATAGGGGAACAATAAAAAACAATAGAAGGATGCTTAAATAAAGATATGTCCATTAAGTAAAATATTATGCATCCATAGGAAAAAAGATGAGAAGTTCTTTCAGTACTAGAATGAAAAAGTAGCCAAAGTATATTTTCAAAGTCCAAACAGCAAGATTAGTCAATAGTGTGTATTTGTTTCTAAAAAGGGGAAGGAAGAAATACATGTGTTCATTTTCCTGTGTGTGCACAAACTACTGACAAAGACGCACAATAGAAAATGGGAGCACCAGTTGTTTCTATGGAAGGAAATTAAAAGCACTTCGTACCTTTTGAATTTTAAACTGTGGAAATAGATGACCTCTTTAAAAAACTGAAAAATTAAAAATTAAAAGCAAAACACCACAAACTATTAGCAGATATTTAAATACTTTGTGTAATCATAAAAAAAGAAACTCTGGAGAAAAAAATGTATAAGATCCTCTACAAAGTTACTTAGACTATGAGCTCCTTGAAGACAGGAACCACTTCTTATTCATTTATTCATAATGCCTACAGCCTAGCACAGGGCATCAACCAAGAGGAGGCAGTCAATAACTTGTTTTTTAATTGAATCCTATTGCTTCCATATAGCAATGGATTTAAAATTAATCTTTCTTTCTCTTTCTTTCTTTCCTTCCTTCCTTCCTTTCTCCTTCCTTCCTTCCTTTCTCCTTCCTTCCTTCCTTTCTCCTTCCTTCCTTCCTTTCTCTCTTTCTTTCTTTCTTTCTTTCTTTCTTTCTTTCTTTCTTTCTTTCTTTCTTTCCTCTCTTTCTTTCTTTCTTTCTTTCTTTCTTTCTTTCTTTCTTTCTTTCTTTCTTTCTTTCTTTCTTTCTTTCTTTCTTTCTTTCTTTCCTTCCTTCCTTCCTTCCTTCCTTCCATCCTTCCTTCATTTCCTTCCTTCCTTTCTCTGTCTCTTTCTTTCCTTCTAAAAAAAACATTTTTTTTTAAAGTGGGATCCAGAGAAAATCTAGAAATAGAGAAAGAACAGCACATTCTCTTAATGTATTTTCCTGACTTGGTTTTCCCCTTATTAGCTTGTAGTCAGCAACATTTAAAAGTATCTGGAGCTGTGCTGTCTAATACAGTAGCCATGAGCCATATGTGGCTATTTAAATACACAAGTAAAACTGAAATGAAATGAAACTAGAAATGCACATCCTCAGCTGAGCCAGCCACATTTCAAGTGCTCAGAAGCCACACGTGGTTAGTGGCTACCATACTGGACACAGCACACAGAGAACATTGTCATCGCTGCAGAAACTTCTTCTGGTCAGCCCTGACCTAGGTATAGTACAGACTCTGGTTTCAGGCACATCTGGGTTAGATTCCAGCTTAGCCACTTACTAACAGTAAGGTTTAGGGAAAGTTAATTAATGTCTCAGAGCCTCAGTTTCTTCAACTGTAGCCTAGGGAAAATGATGATACCTACGTCCTGGGTTATTGTGAAGTTCAAGTGAGCTCATCCATGCAGACGACACAGGACACAGTGAGCATCTGAACATGCGACCCCTTAGTGATTATCCCCGCTGTGAACAGGACACCTCACTATTAACAGTCATCTCATCCCTCAAACAGGCTCTTCCACCCTCAGGATTGGAAAGAGAAACATCCTCAGAAGCCATTAATGTCCTCAGAGTCTAGTTCCATGGTATTACAGTGCCAGTTTACAATGAAGAAAGCTTGCACCAATTCCTTTTTCAGGGAAGTCTTGTTAGAAAAAAAGTGTTGGGTGAACTCAACATGTGTTGTCAGTGATGTGGTGAATTTACATTCTGGTGCAAGCTCTTTACTGGGTCAAATTCTGGGAACAAACATCTTCATACTTTGGATTGCAGTGGTCTAGATGGGAACACATACCCCTTGACAGGACTTTAAAATTCTCATGAAGAAGAAATCTGTTCAACTTTTCCATGAATAGGGCAAAGTCTAGGACAGCAGAATTGAAGGGGAAGGGACAGCTGGCTCAGGTGAGGCTGTTACAGCTGATAAATCTGAGCCACGTTTTGAAGAACATAAAAATCATAATGAGGAGAGAGAGAAGCGGAGAAGAATGGCAAAGGAGTAACACTGAGAGAAAGGGAAGAGAAAAAAGGGAGAGACAACTTGTAGCTTGAGCTCTCCAAGAATAAAACAATATTTTCCTTTTATCTCATAGACTAAGACATCCCCTTGTTAACTTGAGGCTTCCCAAACGGAAAACCAGGTAGACCTGAATTTAGTAGCAGCCAGTTTTGGCCTTAGTCCTACATGAAGTATTTTCATATAATCGGAATATTCAATATCTATAATTTTAAACTCTAAAAAAAAAAAGCTATTTTGGTGACCTTCTGACCCTTCAAATATTTGCAGTTAAAAATAAATGAGCCAAAAAGCAAAAAGTTCCTAAGAACCTGTTTAAAATGAATGTTCTTCTTTGGCATTCTTCAGGTAGTTGTATAAAAAGATCTATACAAAAATCATTCTTCATCATAAAAATCAGCCAGTCATTACTAAGCAATTTTCCAGTACTGCCACTACAGATAATTGTTTAACTATTAAAGTGTATGTTGTGATTTATAACAGTTGTAATGACACCGATCTCTACATGAATGCTCGGTGCTGCCGCGGAAGACATACCTCATCTGTTGCAGCATGAAACGCCATATGACCGTTTACAATGATGCACACTTCTTACTACCTGCTGATAATAACCTATCAGTGGAAATGGCAGCTTAATTATGTACCACGTCTCCCGCTGGCAAATAACTGGATTCAAACATTTCTATTGCTTCTCACTAATCCCTAACAGAAGCAAAAGAGGTGCGATTACCACAATCCTCAGAAATAGCACTTAACAATTAAGTGGAAAAAAGTGAAGGCAAAGCTGAGCTTGGATTAAATACAGATGCACTTTAGACCGACAACCCCTCAGCGCTCTGTCTCTAGTTTTGCTAGAGCTGGTTCTCATTCTCCTAATGTTTTATTTTTCTTGCTGATTATATCTCTGGTGTTTCCCATTCCAAATATTTGGCTTTTTATGTAATAGATCAAACGACCTAGCCCAGCCTGGCAACACAATTGCATAACTGGGTCCAGTGCCCACACACGTGCCGGAGTGGTCCCAAACGTCTTATTTCTAAGACGCTGCTTGTTGGGCTCCTCCCTGACAAGGAGACTAAACTCCTCAAGTCTACATAGCAAAACAGTAATGCTTACAATACTGCTAAGAGGCTGGCTGTCTCTATTAACAAAGTTTATTTAAAAATTGGCAGAGTGCTTGCACTGGTGAGTTCTCGTGTGGTCCATGTGACTGCTGGCTTTGCTTGGTCTGGATGGTGGAACTTGTCTACACTTTCAGCATTGCTGGTCCGCTCCTCTCCACCAGAGCTGTGTGTAGTTACCTGGGACACAGCTAACAGAATGCCTGCCCCCAGATTAGGAGACTTAATCTGTTTTAGTTCTTTACCTCCTCTTTCCTTGGTCTCATTAAGTAGTCTTATTTAAACAGTAGTTACTAAAACTACTATGAATAGACTGCCTTTGTTTATTCTTTCTAATCTTCGCTTTCCATTTTTCTCTGCTTTCTGCCACTTCTTCCATGGTCCTCAGCCTTTGTGCAAAGAAAACGGGCTGTACTGACATCATCAGTCAGTGTGCTTCATACCTGCTACTGGGCTCCATATTTGTTATGGTCTTTAGGATTTTGACCCTCTCTGCTGTGTGTCCTTATACAGGATGTCCAAGGTGGCTGCATTTTGAAGTTTAAAATGTCAGATTTCTTTTGAGGGCTTCTTTATTTATTTGTTTTCAGAAGGGGTCATGAAGAGGTAAATACAGGTGGCTGCTTCTTGAACCAGAACCATCCCTAAATAACAGAGGGTGAACTTAAATGATCGAATTACTCATCAGAAGATTCTTTAACAAGCATGGAATGAGAACCAAGCAGATGGGAAGTCTTGTAGAATATCTCTGCAACACAGAAAATTATCTCCACTCAGTTACAGAACTGAGCCTTCTAAGCAACTAACATTAAATGTGTCACTACCATGGGCTGGGGCTACAAACGTTCATTTTTACAGAAATGAAATCTCTTTCTTTGGACTCATGTAAACAGTGGTGGTGTTGACCAACTAGACTCCATGCAGACTGCCATCTTTCCATCCTATTCAGTATTAAAATGCTATGATTTCCAAAACTGTAGTTGATGTAATATTGAGACTGAAGGCTCCCTGATGAAAACTGGAGCCTCCCTAATCTCACCAAAACCATGGAATGGGCTGGTGGCCCAGAGACTTGGGCCCTGGTCCCAGTCCTGTCTTTAGACAGCTATGTGACCAGAGCAAGGTAGTTCATGTCTCTTAAGCTCAGTGTCCTTAGCTTTAAAGTAGGGAGACTTGACTGGAAGGTGTCTAAAGTCCCTTCCAGTAAGTACATCCACTAAGATCACATATCTACTGTTTCTTGAATAAATCAGTTGGGAGGAGGGAGAGCCATTCGTCTCAGGCAGCTCCTAGTTAGACAAGGAGCCAGCAAGGGCAGCTGGCTTCCTCTCTGGAAATCTGCTCTATGGGTTCTGAAGAAATAAGGTGGTTCGTAGAATGCCAAGCCATGCTTAGGAAGTGATGCCAAATCTGTGAAAATCCCTTGGGAGGGAGAAGGAAATTGTATGCCACTTTGGAAGCCTAGAACTGGACAGAATCAGGGGTCAGAAGTGGAGGACAAGAAGAGTAGGAAGGTTCTAGTTGCTGCATCCTGTTCCCTCTCTCATTGTCCCTGAAAGGCAGCATTGGGAGATGCTTCACTTGACTGATACTTGGTGGGCCTGTTCATGGGGCCTTCAGAAAAACGGGCAGCACAATTGCATAACTGGGTCCAAGTAAAGGTTTTTCCCATCACTACTACCAGAGGGTGGGGCACCAAAAGCAAGAGACTGGGAAGGATCCTTGAGGAACAAGGTATCGGAAGAGTGAAGAGTCGTGGAGTTGTTAAATCCAGAAGGCAACAGTAAAGGGTCTTTAACCTGAAGGATGCCCCAACCAACACATCTGGAGGGACGTAAGCTATGGCTTTGTCTCTTGGCTGACAATACTAGGCTGACGGTGCTCTCAATTTAAGAAAGAGATGCTTACAGGGAAGACTATATAGTGGAAACCCTTTAAAAGAGAGACAAATACTGGAAAAATGCATGCCAGATGGGGAAAGCCTAGTGGAAGAGATAAGAATTTAAACAGGAACTAAAAAAACAAAAAACAAAACAAAACAAGCTTGTAGAACAGTGAGAAGGATCTTGGACACATGAATCAGGAGGAAGAAATTATAAAGAAATAATTGGGTATAAAATTTTTTAAAAAATAAGGAATAAGTAAGGAATTAAGTAAGTAGCTTGAATGCTAGAGTGAATACTGTTGGAGCGTGGAAGAATGAGCTACACAGTTAGATCAGCAGCATCGTGGGGAACGTTAGGGAAATAATATTTGGGGAAACTGAAGGAAGAGTCAAGTGACACGGAGGATGAAAGCAGAAACTGCAGCTTCTGCCCACATGCGGTCTGGGAGAAGAAAGGAAATAAATGAGAAAACAAGCAAGATGTTTTTGAAACCTGTAAACCTAAGACCACAAAATAAAGAAGATAGTAGAGTGGCAAAGAAGATAAATTAAAAGCAAACCCATACGCAAAGTCAGGCATATTTTAGTGGCACTGAAGAACATTCAAGCCTGGGAGGAACTTCAGAAATATTCATTAGCGTGAAAGCAAAGGTCAGACTGACATCAGGCTTCTCCAAAGAAACAACAGATCCAAGAAGATAATGGAGTAGAGACCCCACGATGTGGAAGAAAAATAACCTTGTACCGAGAATTAAATATCCAGAGAAACCATTATTTGAATGCATAGACCAAATTAATAAATACATAAGCATATGAGATCTCAGAAAAATTCACCCTTCATTGACCCTGTTTAACATAATTTGGGGAGGAAGCAAAAAGATATAGGAAACAAAGATAAATAAAGAACTCAGAGTCGACTACTGTTTAAATAAGCAAAACATATAAAGCACTTAAAATGCTGCTTGGCACATAGTAAGAACTCAAGTGAAAATGAGATGTTATTATTATCTTTGCCTTCAATACTCTGCTAGATAGTTGTACTGATAGTGACATCATTTCCCAAAACTTAAGAAAATTGCTTTTTAAAGTTCTGTATTAAGTATGATGTTTACTTTTTAGTATGGATCGTTGATTCTTTCACTCACTCGTTAGTGTATTTATTTGGAAGATCCTGTCTAATCTTACCAAGCTCTTATCTAAGATAATAACTCTTCCTGAATCCCTTAGGATTATATTGATAGATTTTCTAATATTGGACCATCCATACAATCCTCAAGTAAGCCCTATGTGACTGTGGTAAGAGCATCTTCTTGCTGTGTTGAGTGTTTACTGTTGTGTTATGTTAGTTAACATTTTATTTAATGTTGAAAAATGCTGCTGACTTTTTGTTGCTCTTCTGCCTGACAATCTTGCTGAACTCGCTTACTATTTTAGTAGTTTGCTAATTTTCATGGCTTTCACTTATAAACAATGATAATTTGATCCCCTCCATTTTCATCTTCATGCCTCCTATTAGTTTTTCCAGGGAGGGAAGGCTCTGGAGAGAGACCTGGATTCGAACTCCAATTCCAACACACTGTGGAGTCTGGCCAAGTCACCTTCAACGCCTGGTGTTTCAGTTTCATCACCTGAAAAGTGGTGAGGAAATCACCTCATGCAGCTTGGGACAATTACCAAAGTGAAGGTGCTTGGCATATGGCAGAAAATAAATGCTAACTATAGTCTTCTTTCTTTTTACCACCTGGATTGGTTGAAGGACAACCCCTTCCCCCTACCCCACCTCAGCCCCCTGGATATCAGAATCCAAGGATGCTCTAGTCCCTTATATAAGACGGCATAGTATTTGCATATAACCTACACATATCCTACTGTATACTTTGAACCAACTCTAGATTATTTACAATACTTAACACATTGTAAATGCTATGTAAATACAATGTAAATATTACCTAAATAGTTGCCTTGCAAGGTGAGCAGCAAATTCAAGTTTTGCTCTCTAAAAGTTTCTGGAATTTGTTTTTCCTGAATGTTTTCGATCTCCCCTTGGTGGAACCTGCAGATATGGAGGTCCAATTGTCCTGAAATATGTACTAAATGAAACTAGGAATGAGAGAGGCCTAGCCCAACCTTGGAGGTCTAAGGGAACAATTCCCAGAGGAAATAGTATCAGAATGCGGTGTCTGGCCCAGGTAAGTGAGTTAGGAAAAACAGGAGAGGAAGAGACACTGGATGAAACAGTGAACTGCCAATGAGGGAGGGGCACGTTCACACGTTGAGCAATGAAAGAAAGCCTGGTCTGTTCAGAGATCAGACAGTAGTGCACTGGGTAACTCAGCTCTTCATAGATGAACATTAACTGCTCCACTGGGTAATAAGTCCTAAAAGGAATCATGCTTGGTTCATCTTTTTATCCCTCTCAGCACTTGGCAGAGAGCCATGCACAGAAAAGTTACTGAATAAATCATACATATCTGCTATTGTTTCCGAGAGCTTCTGGTCCATTATTACCCTGCCTGATTCAAAACCATAGCCTAGAAGCCAATGCCGTGTGAGCTGCAGAGGCTGAGTAACACACTTCGAATTAACAGAGGTCAAATTTTAGAGGAGAAATACCTCATATCAAAACAAATAAGCCATCATAAAACCACATGTCCAAAGTTTTAGAAGTCCTTCACAAAACAATGAGAATGAAGATCTTGCTATCGAGGAGTCAAAAGATACGAAATAATACATTTTTCTTTAATTTGACATTTGGGATTACTGCAGATATTTAAGTGACAGAATAATGTTGTTATGCCTGCACATTTGTTCTCTTGGATTCTCAGGAAAAGAGCTACCAAATAAATTCAATATTAATAATACTACTATTTCTTACAAAATTTCTCTAATCTTCTTTGTACAATTGAATTTGTTTTCCAAGATAGTTGGCAAATATTGCAGAATTAAGGAAATGAAAGAATTTTTATGTGAAGGAATTTAGAGACTAGGGTGTGGCTTGCTTCTCATTCCTTTCATTTATTGAAGCATTTACTTTGCAATTTATATAATTTATCCTGTCAACTAATAAAACTGACACAAAATATTAAACATCCCTTTTTTTTCAGTTCCAAAAAAATCATTCTAATTCAAAAAGCTCATCTGTGTCATCCTACATATGAATATAAGGATTCCATTGGCAGCCTAGCCCAAAATGGGCCTTCAGGAAATTTTCTACTTCCTGTCCTGACCCTAACAATAAAGAAAATGCTGGCAGATTCTAATAGCTATGTGATCATGAGTGATTTATTTCCAGTCAAATCTAGTCAAACTCCTGTTCTCAGAACCTTATGTTACTTGACAGCTCAGCAATGTGATAGGTTACTGACAACAAAAATAACATAATTAAAGGTCTACTATGTACCAGGCAAGGTGGCAGGCACATAAGGATGTGGCGTTTCCCAGACTTCAGCCTTTCCAACTCCACCATCACAATTCGTGTCATCCTTTGTACCACCTTGGTCATTTACCCAAGGAGAGGAACAGCCTGAACACGAGTCAATACAGAATATACCGCAGATTCTTAGAGAAAGATCCATCAGTGGAGATGGCACAGAGGAGGGATACGGTCAGTATTTCCAGGTGGCCAGAGATGGGGTAAAGTTGGGGTTTTGCCAGGAGAACTTCATAGAAAAGGTGACTCACAGAGAGACCAGATGGGTGGTTGTCAGAGGTGAGGGGCAAAATACATGCAGAGGGTCAAAAGGTACAAACTTCTGGTTATAATATAAATAAGTCATGAGGATGTAATGTACAGCATGGTGACTATGCTTAACAGTACTATGGTGAATATCTGAAAGTTGCTAAGAGAATAAATCTGAAAATTTTTCATCATAAGAAAAAAATCATAACTATGTATGGTGACATGTTCACTAAACTTAGGGATGTGATCATTTTGCCATATATACAAATATCGAATCATAATGCTGTACACTTGAAACTCATATAACGTTAGATGTCAATTATACCTCAATTTTTAATTGAGGAAAAGATGTGTGGGTAAGAATAGGCATATGAGGGACCTAGAATCCATCCTGAGAGGAGCAGACAGAGTGGCTATGACAGGCAAGAAAAGGGTAGAAGGTGTGAAAAGCTTAACACTCTCTTCTGAAGACCTAAAAACTGGCCAGCCCTTTCTTGAAGACACTGCCTGAACATCTCCTCTTTCAGGGTGCCTAACTCAGTAAAGTCCCTATCATCTTCTTATGTGACCCCAAACCTTCCATATGTACATTTGCCTCCTGGGGAAATATTGTGAAAGTTGGCTTCAGTCAAAAATTCCTGACTATTAGCCCAGGAGCCAAAATCTCTTTTGCAAATAGCTCAGCTAGTCTTCAGTGTAGTACTTCTAATGGCTTATAGGGCATTTTTGGTTTTATGTTCTACTTTTATCTCAATCCTCACATTTCCACAACGAAGTGCATGCTTTTCCCTGCCTCACCTCCATGTTTCTGCTACAACCCACATCAGTTCCTGCAACGTTAGCTTCTCCTGACTCCCAGGATTGAAATCTCAAAGCCACCAGGATGCTTCCTGCACTTTGTACCTCCAACTGGGCCAAAGCCAGTCAAGGGCTTAGAACGGTGCCTGGCCCACCCCAGGCACTCCAAATCATTCACTGCTGAGGGAAAGAAAGCAACACAATAAATAAAGAAATGTATAAATAAACTAGATCTTCCTGAAATAGCGCTTTTATTTCCCATTACTTTTAACATATCCTACTCTTTAGCATCCATTCAGCAAGTATTTATTGAGAGACTATCATTCACCAGGCACTGACAGGTGATGGGGATATAGCGATGAACAAAATAACAAAAACACATGCTCTCCTGTAGCTCGTGCACAAATGGGGAGAGATGGGAATTAACAAAGAAATAGGTGAATAAAACATATATAAGACCATTGTCCCTTATCTGAAAAATCTTACATCAAAAAGTCTCTAAAAATTGAAAGTCTTTGTCTAATTTATTGAGTAACAAAACATGAACTGGCATAAGCCTATTTATAATCTGTATTTAATTTCACTTTGGAGGAGGTACCTGAATAAGCTTACCATCTACCATAGCTGTCGTATGGGGTACAGCAAAGGCATTGTATCGCTCCATCAGTGTGCGCTGGGAGGGCGGCCGTAACAGAACATCACAGACAGGGTGGGTTACACAACAGAAAGTTATTTTCTCACCGTCTGGAGGCTGGAAGTGCAAGATAAAGGTGCTGGAAGGGTTGGTTTCCCTAAGGCCTGCCTTTCTGGCTAGAAGACAGCCATTGTCTTCACTACATCCACACATGGCCTTTCCCCTACATACGTTCACTCCTGGTGTCCCTTCCTTTACTTATAGAGATAGCAGTCCTACTGGACTAGGGCACCACCCTTACGACCTCATTTAATCTAAATTACCCCCTGAAAGCCTTGTCTCCAAATACAGTCACATTAGGGGTTGGGCTTCAATATACAGATTTGATGAGGACAGGGAGAGACACAGCTCAGTCTATAACAATTACCTTTCTAAACACTGAAAGAAATCTGAATTCTGAACACACCTGAACCCGAGTTTTGGATAGGGTAGTATAAACTTGGTAGTATATCAGGCAGTTATGGGTACGGAGCAGAATTTGAGCAGAGAGGGCTGGTGGGAGTGTAACATGAAGTACACCAGTCAGGGAAAGCCTCACTGCAAGGGGGGCATCTGAGCCGAGCCCCCCACCAGGTAAGGGAGTGGGCCATGTCTGAGAGAAGGGCATTCTAGGCAGGGGGAAGAGCAAGTTCAAAGACCCTGAGACAAGAACACAGCAGCACGGTTGAGGGCTAGAAAGGCTGTCGGTGCGACTGAAGCCCTGAGCTAAGGGAGGAGGAGGAGACCAGGTAATAGAGGTACAAATCACTGAGGCCTTACTGACCACTCTGATGGAATCTGGCTTTTACTGAAGTGAGATGAGAAGGCAATGGAGGATTTTGAATAAAGGTGTGGCATGAGCTGATTAATGTTTTAACAGGACCACAACGTGTGACTGGTTATCGCCAAAGATGGTGGCCATCAATGTCTTCCTTCCACAAACAAGCATGACGTTCTACACAGCAAGTGGCTGAGTCTCTGTCCTCTCCCCTCGAATCTGACTTCCTCCTTTACAGAAGCTGGATACTATGTAAGAAACTTGACAACCCTGAGGCCACCATGTTGTGAGTAAGCCCAATGCAGCCATGTGGAAAAGCCAAGAATGAAGGAACTCAGCCAACAGCCAGCACTAAGGCCCCATATAAATGACCCAATTTCTTGAACAAAATCTCAGATAGTCCTTGATCTTTGGAGTTATACCAGCTGGGACCACACACATGCTGGAGTAGACACAAATCATTGCCACTGGGTCCTGTCCACATTTCTAACCTTGGAACTTTGAATAAATAAAAAGGACTCTTATTTTACACTACTAAACTTGGGGGTAGTTTATTACATAGCAATTAATAACTGACACGTAAATTGACATGAAAGCAGGTGATGGGGAGACACCTGAGGAGTAAGTAGCAGGGACACTTTTAGTGAAGCTAGAAAGGCAGTGATGAAATTATTATTAGAGGCTGGAGGAAGGGGAACTCATGTAACATAGTGGCAGATGCTTGGCTACAATAATATGGTAGAAAGAAAAGGTATCAAATGAACTTGTGGACCTGGCTAAGAAGATTTCTGAATTTGATACCTGGCTTCATTTCCCTGCCGAGGAGTAATTACAGGAAGAGAAAACGGAACTAAAACGCTCAAGCCAAATTTAGAGGAAATCACTCAACCCGAATTTAGAGGAAATCATTTAGGTTGGAAAATAAAAATTGCCTCTCAAGGCAGCAAAAGATTCTCAAAGAAAGAAACAGTCTTAGGGCAAAGATCAAATCCAAAGTCTATTAGCACAACGTACTCACAGGTTAAAGATCAAATCAGGTATGCAGCTGGAAAAAATTTAAGAGAGTACCTCTAGACCCTGTCAGTGAGACCAAAGTGTTTATAAAAATTTTAAGGGCTTTTCCCACAGCATTCTGACTCACAGCCAAAGTAAACTGGAGACTGCTTTAAGAATTTTCTGAGTATGTCTTTCCCAACGGAATGAACCTCAATGAAGTTTACAGGGAGTCTCCAAGGTTTATAAGAAGATTGTACAAAAAAAAAAAAGTACCCTCAGCTAAACAAAAAGACGGACACAAAATGTCTCTAGAACATTAACTCTCTGCGATCAGGGAGTGGCCTATGTAATGGCTAACAGGCTATTTCTAACGGGCTGTGATGGCTATTTCTTATGGAAAAGGAAGGCTCGAAGGAGGAACCTTTAACTTCACAGCCAGCCCAGCTGAGGTGTCAGACACACAAATGAAGAAATCTTTTCGAATGTTTCATTCCTGAGCAGCCTAGGAGGAGCCAACCAGCTGAATGTCGCCCAGATTGTAGAATCATGACAAATAACAAATTACTGTCACTTAAGCCCCTGCATTCCAGAGTGTTTTCTGTCTGTCTGTTACATGGTTTTATTTGTTTGTTTAATGCAGGCAGGGCAGATCACTGGAAACAGATAATTAAAACCGTCTTGGTGGAGAGGGAGGGGAAGGGTAGCAACAGAGACACCAACTCTTGCCATTATGCCATGAGACATGAGAGTGGTGGCCTGCACCCGGGTGGCAGTGGTGAAGGTGGTAAGAAAATCCGATTAAATGTGGGGTGTGAGAAAACTCCAAGACTGACTGATTGATTATCCATGCAACTGAAAGAACGGATTTGCTCTCAGGTGGGATAAAGAAGGCAGTAGTGAGGGAAGTGGTCTGGGGGCTGAAGCCAGGAATCTGATGAATACTAAATATCCGATCAGGGATGCTGAGTAGACTTGCGTATACGAGTCTGGAGATCAGAGGGAGGCCATGACTGAAGACACACATTTATGAAGTATCAGCGTTGGAAGGTACTGAAAGCCAGGAGACTGCAGGAAACGATCACCAAGGGAGTGAGCAAAGACAGAGAAAAGGCCAGGAACTGAGCCCTCAGACGCCTGCATTTAAAGGTTAGGGAAGTGCAGAACCAGAAAAAGAGACTGAACTAGGTGTTGATGAGGAAAAAAGGAAACTAAGGAGAGGGGGATGGCCAGGAAGGCAAATGAAGAACTCTCCAGTCCTGCTGACAAGGCATCAAGGAAGAGACCCAAGCATTAATTGCTGGATTTAACATGGGTTAAGAAATGAGACCACACCCCTGAATGACTGCGACGGATTTCTGGCTGGTTTCCTTGGCTCCAATATGTCTTTTCTTTTCTTTTCTTTTTTGTTTCTTCTTCCATAAATCCTAACCCAGACCAATTTTCCTAAAATAATGTTTTTATTATAATGTTCCAGCAATGAGTTTTGCTATATTACTTATGTTTCCTACCTGTTTTTGCATTCCTCTGCTCAGCTGTCAAACTGTTCAATGATTGTTGAAATCAGTGAGTACGGCCAACCCCCTGTTGGGTACCCAGGACATAAATTTAGAGACAGACACACAATAAGGTGAATTTACAGGGAGAAAGGCTATTGTAGGGGGATGCAGACAGCACCAAATACACTTATATAAGGGAGAGAATAATTCTGCCTGGCCAGTAGAAGAGGGCAGCAGAAGTTAGAGAGGGTGGGCATTCCAAGCAGGACACTTGAAGGCTGACAAGGGAATCTAGCAAGTGTGTCTAGAGCACAGAGGAAGTGTGATTGGAAATAAGGCTACAGAGGCTCTCCAAGCCTCACCAGAGCTGTCAGTGGGAAGCCTCTATAGCAGCCAGACACCCCTTTTTACTGCCCCTACACACACACACACACACACACACACACACTTTATTTTTAGGCACAGTGAGCCATGGCAGTCCAGAAATCAAGCACAGAGGATGGGGATAAGGTTGAACTAGATCAGAGATATTCAAAGTGAGGAGCAAACAACCCTGGGGAACCCCCACAACTTTCCACGATCTGCGTGACTATCGAGAGTTCCAAAGAAATGAACTTCCAGATCCGCTACTTCCATAGGAACCCCTTTTCATAAATTATGTGCCTGAAATGTGTCTGAGGCAAGCAGATTTCTAGCAAGTTCTCTTTTCCCACTTCCCCTTTCGTAATTATCCTTCTCTCATTTTACAAAAGAGAGGCGTATCTCTCTCCCAATCCAGAATCCTACTCTGCACTTTTGGCCCTCCAAGGTGGGAGGGACAGGTGTTAAAATGAATATTAGAGCTCCCTTCTTTCATCAAAGCAGTGATATCAGCACTACCTACATCCACGTCCATATATACACGTCCAATATAGTTTAGTTTTATGTTGATGATTACTTATCAAAGGCTAGTGGGTTATTCTGGTTAACTGTGTACTAGTAACACTTAAAATAACATAAAGAATGATTTTAAACAATACACTTATTCTGCTAAAAAATTAAATCTCAATGTATGTACTTATCTTTGTTGCTGTGGAGTAAGGAGATCAAAGAAGTTGGAAATATCTAAGCAAAATGTTCAATTAAAAATAATTATTTGAAAATTTTAGAGGTCAGTGCCAACAGTGTGCAAAGGGTACAGCGGAGCCTTGAACAGTCAGAGGGAGCAGGGGCGCCAACACTGCTGAGTGGAAAATCTGCTGTAATTTACTAGAGGTCCTGGTTCCCCTGTATCCGCGGCTCCGCACCTGCCGTTCTGCAACCGCAATTCTGCATGCGCAGATTCAGCCGACCCCTGATTTCTGATAGTACTGCAGGACTTACTGTTGAAAAAAAATCTGCCTAGAAGTGGACCTCACAGTTCAAACCCCTGTTGTTCAAAGGCCAACGTATTTCTTCTCTCAAATTTTTATCAGAGTTACATGAGCAAAAGAACCGGTGAGGAGACTTCAGTGATAAAAGGGATCACTGACTGTGTCACTGGGCTCTTTTAGTGTCATTATGATAATTAGCTTCTTCCCCTGCCTCCCCTACCACCACCACCAATCTTACAGCCATCATATTTTTCTCTTCTGGGGTCATTTTCAGTTTCAGTTCCTTTATTTGACAAAATACTTTGTCACTCTCCTGTCAGGGTTTGGAAAAGAAACAACTATGCAGTCTTTGAACACGACCAGCTAGTAAACATCCAGAGTTTTTTTAAACGCATTTTTATGTGGTCTATATTCAGTCTCTGCCCTAACAATGACCTGCCAGGCACCACCAGATTCACAGTGGGAAGAAACACTGGAAAATACATGTATATAATACCCTGCCTCCAGGTAGAAAATGCATACCAATAATATCCTTATATTGAACTGAGGTCAAAGAGTTTCTTATTTCCTATTTCTGATACCAGCACTGAATAACTTTTTTTCTAAAGAGTAACATTCCTTGACATACAGCAAATTAATAAATAATAATATATGAAAAATTGGTTATAATGAATTAATAAAATTCACCATTAAATAGTAGTAAACACTACCAGCAGAACCCACAAATGTTCTCTCAACTCTCCTATGGAGTTTTTCATCCAATCCACAAAACCGGACAGCAGTGAGCACAGAAGGAATGTTCACCCTCAACAGGCTCACGCAGTAATCTGTAACCACCAAGTAAATAAATCTAAGAGTAAATATTGAACTAAAGAAAGAAGCTGGCTTCTTGCCGACCCTCAGACCATGAAATCTTCTGAAAAGGGGACTTCCCAAATACTTGACTACAGCACCTCAGTTGTGATATGTGAGAATCTTCTGATCTCTCCACGAATCCCAGCCTTTGACTTGGATGGATGGGTGGATAGACAGTTAGATAGATAAATACAAACTTACAGATCAATTCATATTTGCCTACTATTTGTCCAACTCCATCAGCAAAAACTATGTAAACTGGACAAATGTTTTCATTCAGGAACCATAAAAATTTTTTTCTGCAAGGAGCCAAGCATATATAGAAACTCCTGTGAATATTATTTGATCATAAAGATAATCTTTAAATATATAACTAATAATAACAATACAAGTACCCCATAAGTATTACTTTAAAACCAACATTCTATCATTATATCACTCTGCCTCAAAATGAAATAGGGGTTGATTGTCACTGTCCAATTGCAGGAACTGTTTCTATGGAGATAACATCTCCATTCATAAGTGCCAGGGATCTTAGATCTGTTTGGGGTTAAATTCCAACTCTACCACTTTCTAGCTCTGTGACTTTGGGGAAGTTATTCAATTACATTACTCTAAGCCTCAATTTCCTCAGTTATAAAATACAGTCCCCAACACCATCATAAGTTTATGATGACAACTTTTGAAAATACACACATACTTCGAATAATGTCTGCTATGTAAGAAGAACTCAGCAAGTGTCGGTTATGACTCACTATTTCTCACAGTTCAAGTTGTGGGCTAAAATCCTACTCTCTGTATTATCATTAACTAACCTTCAAAAGAATAGTTACATAACGAAGAAAACAGTAAACTCTTAAAAGAGAGAGGAAGAAAGGGCAGCTTTCTAACTTTTCAAATGTTTAAAAAATCGTTTAAGAGTTGAGATGTATTTAAAAAGCTTATTAGAGTTACAGGTATTTTCCTCAGAAAAATCCCCTTCATGTAACTTTTCTGAGCTTCACTCACAGCCTTCCTGAAGTCCACCCAGGGCCAGCAAACCTGAGAGGGAGGATCCTCTAGGTTTTAAAACTCTCCAGTTATCAAATTCTATTTCAAACAATTTTACACCCTTGTTTTCCCGCATCCTCCAAAGATGTTTATAAACATGCATTTCATTGACAAACATTATGTCTTGTGATACAGCTGTTGACATCTACACACTAATTTCATGGATTAAAACAAAAAGCAGCAAATTGTTTTCCTTAACCCACCAGTAATCTGCAGGAAAATTCCTAATTCCAGAACTATAGCTTCAAATCAGGTTCTGGAGTTTCCACTCCATATCAGCAGAAAACACTGAATCTGAAAGTATAGGAACACTCTGCCTATCACAAGTTCCAGACCAGCCACCAAACTAACCCCTGTCTGTCTCTCTGTCACAGAGCGGATGGTACTGCTGGAAAGGCCATTCTGAATATGATGAAAACTCTGAAAGGAGAAAATGGAAGGGGAAATACGAGGATGTGACATTAAAACACAACCAGAACAAACCTTCAGAGTTTTCTAGTATTCTAACTTTGAGTAAAATTTAAAATGTTCTCCTCATTTTAAATCTCAAATGGCTACTACTTTGTCTTTAGTCCTTTCCTTTGTACCTCCTGCCTCTGTCTACCATGCCCACCACACTGCTTTTTAGTGAAATGACAGGAGTTCAAAATTTAATGTATATTGTACCTGGATGCTTTCCACAGAACAGTCCATCTTCTGCATAGTAGGATGCTGTAACCACCTAGACCTGATCTGTTTATTCAATAGGTCAAAAAAGCCTCTTCAGGCACACTGACAAGATAAGGATGTCTATCAGTTACAAGGAGATGCCATCACCAGTGTCATAACATTAGAAAGTAGCTTTTCAAAACATAATGTAAATAGCGAGTGACAACCACTTTACTTCCAGTTTCAAAACTTCTGCTCACTCTATTTAAGAATCTGTTTATAAGCATCATCTAAGAATTAACCTTGCTTTACACAGACTCTGAAGTTGACAAAATTTTAAATGCATGGAAATTGAAGTTAAATTCAATATATTATTAATTAAATTCAAATATATTGTATACTTTTGGAACATGAAATCTCAGTAACACTTGAAAAAATTAACTGGATTTTAAAGCAACCTTGAATAATAATTCCAATGCAATACGAGTCTCCTGCATTTCTTCCCAATTTCTAGCACTGATTTTCTGGAAACAACAGAAGCTCAGCCTGACTGTCAAACGATGACCATTCCTGTAAATTCCGCTCCCAAGTAAGGTAAGTGTCCAGAACGAAAAAGAGGAGGGTAATTTGATTTTGCTAACAATGGTCGAGTCAGACAAGCGGGCTCACACACGAGTTGGCACAGGCCGGCGGGGAGTTTGGGAGGGAGGCAGAAAGAAGCGGGGAGCTGCAGTACCTTTCTTGAACTTTCTGAGCTCCACGAGGTGCAGAACTCAGCGCTCTGTGCAGTGAGACCTCGCCTCCTCCGAACCCGGCAGATCAGCGGGGACAGCGAGGCGCGCGTCCCTCCCTCTCCGCCGGCCGGCGCGTTGCCGGTGGAGCGCACGCCGCCCTGCGCAGCCGCCGACACGGAAAAAGCGCAGCGCTCGGCGGCACCGCGCGGGACCCGCAAGTGGACGAGCAATCTGTGCTCTGCTGGAAGCGAGGAGAGCCCACGACAGGAATAAAGGGTCAGAAGGGGAAAACACCTTTGCACGTAGCGTAGCCGAAAACCGAAGTCGCGGTCATATAAGAGGGCGGGGCGGCCGGACCGGCCGCCGGTCGGGGGGAGACGGGTGGGTCAGGCCAGAGCTGGCAGGGGTCCGAGGCGCAGGCTTTCGGGGAAAGTTCCCTCGCCCTTGCCACCACCACCACCTCCCTTCCCAGAGCGGAGAAGCCAAGCTCTGTACCTCCATCGAGTCCGGGCTGCAGGGTCGGGGGCGGCAGGCAGCGCAGCCGGGCGGGCGCGGTCACCCTGCTCCCTTTCTCGACGTCGGGCTGTTGCGGCTGCCAGCGAGACAGCAGAGGTTCCCTGGGCGCCGGGAACCCAGGGCGTCCCAGCCCCCAGCGAAAAGAAAAGTGAAAGAGAAAATAGCGAGGAGGAGAGGCGAAGATAAACACCCCCATGAGGCTGGGGGAGGGGCGGGTGGCAGCGGCTCTTGGACGACTGCCCCAGGTGTCGTGGCTCCCCGCCCCCTGGAAGGTGTCCGCCACTGCGATGCCCGGGGGGCGCAGGGCCTGGAGGGCAAGAGGGAGGAGGTCTGGGAGCGCCGGCTCTGCCTCGCGGGGACAGTGGCCCTGGCCTTGGCCTAGCCCTTCTAACGCACCCTGCAGAGTAGTCATGAGGAGGTGGCGCTGAGCCCACCTGCCACTTCCACGGTGCCCCGCATGGAATGCTAGGCTTCCCGAGCCAAGGCTGGAGACTGGTCGCGGCCCCAAGTCGCCCAGAGGAAAGGGAAAAAAACTGTGTCGGATCAGGGTGGGCAGCTACTCCAGACTTTGACCCGCCCCGCAGGCTTATAAGAAAGGCGGCTCTGAAGTCTTACTAAAGACAACGTTGGAGGAAGACAGCTGGGTAACGACTTGGTCCAAGGCAGTTGGCACCGAGGGTCAGTGACTTGAAGGAGTAAGCCTGTCAGCGGACCGCTTTTTCAAATAGGGCGTAGTCCAGTGTAAAACATTGCAATGGAACCATGTGAAATGTTCCTGTGGAATTTTACAGTTGAAAGAAGGTACTGAATTTTCTGAGGCTGAGTGATCGTGCCTCAGAGCCTGCAGAAAAAGTCTCATGTCCAATTTTTGGGAACACTTGAACTCTTTGGACAACCTTGTGCACATGTGAATCACTGAAAATCCCTAATGGAAGGGTGCTGGCCCAAATTTTTCAGAGTCATGTCACGGAAAAAAAATGATACAGCTCCCTGGAGCTTGGTAAAACATAATTTAACTAAGTTTTCTTTGCCTTAAGTGTATGCTAAAAATAAAAAAAAATATTAGAAATGGTTTAAATATTAAATGTGCATAAAGTTCCACATAAAATCATTTAATATTTTTATGAAAAGGCTGAACTCTAGATAGTTACTACCAACAAAATAAGTAAGATTTGAAAAAGTAAAAACTTTTTCACAATCTTTCAAACTTTTACCATAGTTGGAAATTATATTTAAAGAAATGAAGCAATCATTCTTTTCTAAGACAATGGAATGTTGCATTTTCTTGTGATGATACCAGTGATGTCACATCCAGTCAGACTTTTTCACAGCAATACACTGAAGCTCTGGTTTGCAGCATGAGTATGCATCATGAGATCAGGCTTTGCAGCTGGATTGGATTCTGCTGCAACAGATATAGCAGCACCCTAAGGACTAAAGTATGTGTAGAGGTGAATATCGACATTAGTGATGGAGAAGTGGATCTGTGTCTGCACCTCACCTTGAACTGCTCCAGTGCTTCTTGGCTCTCCTTCAAGGTGAACTCTTATATCTCCTTCAGCTCCCTTACAGATGCTGTGTGCTTTGCAGGTGGTCGCTGAAGTAGTTGTGCAGACAGTAAGGCCCCTCACTGGCCACACTCAGTACCAACTAGCAGAGCCAGGTATCACTGCAGCCAGAGGACACATCATCACATCCCAGATCCTGCTTCACCTGGGCTGCCTAGGAGGACTAGAGGAGGCAACTCTTAGCTAGGGCTCACCAGCCTGGGGGCTTCTGCTGTCCCCAAGGCTGAGGGGCATTAATGTCTGACAGCACACTTTTAACATGTGGCCACCATGAATTTTCTGAGCTACTGGAGAAGTTTTCACAACAGTGTAAAACTGATGGGAATTTTCTTCATAGAGCCAAGCTTTAGAGTACAATCTGAAGACATAAGAATAACAAAAATTGGTCTATAAATATTGATTGAGCTTCTAATACATGTAAGTTCTGGAACAGAATGAGCTGAATAATATATAAAGCATTTAGTCAGCTTGGGAAGATAAAATAAAATGCATGATAATAAAGTGAAATTGAAACTGACTATAGCCATAAGATGGACTTTGCTCTATCACTTGACTCTGGAATATGTAGGCCAAATTTGTTTTCTTCATTCCAGGAAAAAAAAAATGTTTTTTAATTAGTCATATAAATGCCTGCAATTCAATGAAGCTGGGTTTTCAGCATAATGTTTTTGTTGCACTGCCTCAGACAGAGAAATCTAACATATGCAACTTGTATTTTCAGTTGCCACAGGCCGTTTGGCAAGATATTGAAAATTACTCACACCAATGAACAAGTAAATTCCACTGTATAAATTAAAAGCAAAGACCAAGATTGATGGAATAATTTGAAACTGCCTAAAGGCAACTAATAAAATTACAGTGTGGAAAGAAGTAAAGATTAATTAAACCTTACAGAAGTGACCATAATAATCTTTCTTTGAATTTAAAAAATTAATAATACAATCATAGTTGAATAAGTTTTTAATATCTGATTTTTCATTCCAAAGACAATGTTAGCCAACTGGCTAGTTCTCTTTAAAATAAATGACTAATAAATGTTTTCTATAGCTTTGGAGACTACGTGGAAGTAGCTGAAAGTTAGCTCATCTGACTTAGTGTTCAAAATCCGTCACTGTGACCTTATTTGTGGTCCTCCTAAGGAACAAATCACAGGCCAAGAACAAGTTGATCTTCTGGTCTTTGAAAAACATAGCCAGGAGGAACTCCTCAAGTTTCCATTTTGGTTAAAGCATGCCTGAAATGTAGCCTTACCTCAAGATTGCTTCCCATCTCTGTCTTTTTGGTGGTCCTGACAATAGAGGGATACCCTTCCTCTTAAAGATTACTTAAATTTTCAAAAGCTTCCTAGGTTACTGCTTTCTCCGTGGCGCAGCAAGACTAGCTAATACTTCTGTAGCTCCTACATTGTGTGCCTGGATGCTCAATATTTGCTCATGAAATCCTCACAGCTATGCTATGAAATATGAACTATATCTCCATTTTGCGGATAGAGAAACCAAGGTCCAGAAAAATGTCACAACTTGCCTGTAATTCACATGCAACTGAGTGGCCCTGCAAGGATTTGACCTCAGGTGGTCTGGCTTGAGGTCACACCCTTACTCTCTACCAGCTCTAAATTGACAACCACCCTCCACTGCTTCTAGAACAAAGAGTTCCTGAGGAAAGACTTTGACTCTCAAGCAGTATCTTTCAATCCAAATTTGTTTGCTCTAGCTTAACTTTAGCCAAGGCCAGGGAGGAAACTAATTAGTTTCCTTGAATTTCTGCTTCCTGATCTCATTGTGTTTCTGTGATAAAACTGCTGTGAGGGTTGCAGCCCCGCAAAGAGCATAGGTTATCTGAGTCAAGTCACCGACAACAGGCTGGCTGAGCGCTGCTGCAAGTCAGAAACAACACAACTAGTAGATGGCACATTCTGGCTGATGCCCATTAGAGATGGTGATTTTGTTTCAACTACAGTGTCAGAGTGTGCCCTTGGCAAAGGAGGAGAAAGGACACCTAGTTTCAAGCTGCAGATGAACTTAAAATAATTAAATAATAGCATAGTCAATTCTTAATATGTTTAAAAGTATATGGTATCTTAAATATTTTGGTACTTAGTTGGGTGGGGGGAGAAGGGATTTAAACAGAACCAAGAGATAATTCAATGTGCTAATAATACTATTCTGAACAGTCTTTTAAAGCTGAACTTATCAATCAAAATCTAGTTCAAAAAACATTAATTACTTTACTTAGATTATATAATGAAAGTATACATTATAAACGTACACAATATGAATGGATCTTGTTGGCATTTATTTCAATGACTAACTGTAAAAAGGGATTTTATTTTCATCACATGTACTTCCTGACATATGGAAAATACATATTGCTTGAGTTCTCTAATTTAAATTCATGCACTTGTTGTAATATGTAATAACTTTAACAAAACGGTGTGAACCAAAGTCAACACAATAATGTATCTACATCAGCCAAGTTAAATTGACATTTATTTTGATTTTCACCCTATAGGCCCTCCAAAAATGTTTGTTGAGTTTATTTTTGGTCAAAAATAATTTCACCTGTCATTTCATAGTTTTAAATTCTTGCTAGAATCAAAATCTGAGAACTTACAGATATATGTGTATGTATATGTGTGTATGCATATAATAGCTCTTTGAAATTATCATGAAATAATTTGCTAATTTACATAACTTAATTCTGTGGTTTATATATGTATTTGATAATTTACATAACAATTCTATGGTTTATATATGTATTTAATCCTACAGTCACTTTTCATTGCATTTTTAACTAAATTTTCTTCAAAACCTTTATCAAAATCAATTTTCAGAAGCACTCTTGACATATGGCAGCTATACCAACAGAAGGCTCATAATCATTGATAAAAATATCATTGGTTTTTTAATTATGGTAACTGTTGTGCGGGACGTTACCTTGATGAAATGGTAGCCTCTAATCACTATCCTATAAGTATCATAACAAAAAGGCTTACAGACCAAATTAAGATACTCAAACAACATGGTTTGTGAAATCAATCTAAAACTCACAATGAAAAGGACAGAAGAAAAAGGCAGAGGGTACAGGTGTGGCTTAATTAGTAAATTCTATTGAACAATTAAGGAAAAATAATGCCAATCTTACACCAACTCTTTAAGAATATAGGAGGAAGAAATACTTCTCAACTTATTTTATGAAACCAGAATTATCCTACTAAAACCCAACAAGATATTACCATGAAGATAAGTCTACAGTGGAAGTCTTTTTTTAACATAAAATAACACAAAATATTAGCAAATCTAATTCAATGTTTAAAAAGAATAATACATCAAGAACAAACAGTATTATTTATGTAATGCAAAGCTGGTTTAACATTTTAAAGGCAATCAATATCATTTTCCATATTAATTGAATAAAGGAGAAAAAGTATTTGACGAAAGTCAACATTCTGCCATGATAAAAACTAGAAAACTAGAAATAGAAGGAAGCTCCCTCAACCTGATGAAGGGCATCTACAAAGAAGTGTACAGCTAGTATCTTACTTCGTAGTGAAAGATGAATGACTTACCCCTAAAATCAGCTGCAAGCAAAGATGTCTGCTGTATTCAGCTGGTACTGGAGATTCCAGGCAGTTCAATAAGATAAGAAAAAGAAAAAAAGTCATAAAAACTAGAAGGCAATAAGTAAACTATCTTATTTGTAGACAATGGGTTCCTGAGAAAACAAAAAATTCCTGTAACTAAAAGTGAATTTTTTGCAGGATACAAGGTAAATATATAAACATAAATTATATTTTGTATACAGCAATGAATAAGATACTGAAGCGTATTTAATACTGAAGAGTAAATTAATAACATTACTCTGAAAACTGCAAAATATTGCTGACAGAAAATGAAAATAACTTAAATCAAGGGTGGGCTTGCTGCTTTGGCCTATTTTTGTATTCAGAATACAGCCACTCCCATTTGTTTACATGTGGCTAAGGCCACTTTTGCAATTGAGAAGTTGCAACAGAGACCATTTTTATTTATCAAAGCTTAAAATACTCACCTTGCCCTTTGCAGGAAAGTTTGTTAACCCTTCATCTAAACGTTTGGAGAAATACCATATTCATCTATTGGAAGATGATATAAAATTATTAAGATGTTAATTCTCCAGATTCAGTGCAAATCCCAGCAGGCTTTCTTATCCAACTCAGTGAGCAGATTCCAACTTTGATATGCAACTGTAGAGAACCTAGAAGAGGCAAAACACTTTTGAAAAAGAACAATGTTGGAGGATCTGTACTACCATATATCAACACTGACTGTAAAGCTACAAAGACCAAAACAATGTGTAATGGCATAAAGATAGACAGACAAATCAAAGGAACAGAATAAAGAGTCCAGAAAAAAATTCACACGTATATAGCCAATTGGTTTTGATAATTATGCCAAGGTAAGAGATTGAGAGGAAAATTTTTTTGACAAATGATATAGGAACAACTGTGCTTTTTAGGGGCAAAATATATATATTTTCAATTTTCTAACACATGTTATTCATGAAAATTAACACAAAGTGGTTCATAGACCTAAATGTAAAGTTAAAAGCATAAACCTTACAGAAGAAAGCATAGGAGATTTGCAATCTCGAGGCAGGTAAATATTTCTTAGACAGAACACAGAAAGTACTACCTGTAAAAGAAAAAAAGTGAAATAATTGGGTTTCATCAAAATATAAACTTTTTTCTCTTTTTAAGGTAAAAAATGACAACCAATTACTAAAAATCTCCTGTTTAATATTGCCCCCCCCCCCGAATATGCCTCTTTGGTGTAAGGATTATCTTGAGCTGATTATTTATAAGAAACAGCAGACATAGGGAAAGCTCTGAAAACCAACTAGTTACCCTTTTATAAGAGAAATATACATGTATAAGGGAAATCTCCATTTTAAGGGTGTCTCCCTCTCTGTACCAGGAAGTGGAGAAGGACCAATATTCTAGAAACTCTTATCAATTAGCGAATCAATTAGAGAACTTAAATCTGTATAACCATCACACTTTTGTTTATTGTGCTTTTCCTGGTAACCTCCCATAACTGGCCTCCCCCACCCTACCCGACCCCACCACGTCATTTTGTCTTTAGCTGGAGACGACATTTTAAGGTGGTGGCTGGGTAATTTCAGTGAGTTACTTGGTTTTCTTGGGCATCTCCCATATGTACAGGAGGTATACATATTATTAAACTTTTGTTTGTTTTTTCTTGTTTATCTGTTTTTTTTATTACGAGTGAGTCTCAGGCAAAAACATAGAAGGGCAGAGGGAAAATTATTTTTCCTCCCCTACATGCTTTAAAAAGTGATAAGGCTATCACTAAAATTCCTCACTTGTAGATCTTAAATTAAAACTGACAGTAATGATTATGTTCCAAAATATCTCCAATAAAGTTATATTAAAAACAAGTATCATTCCAGTATAAGAAAGAGTTGTCAATAAACCCTGTATTAATTAAGCAAACCACAGAAGTAAACCCGCTCACATAGTTGAAAAAAAAAGTAAAATTCAGATAAGTGTAATATAATACGTATTTGGATTCTTGTCCAATATAACAGAGAAAATCTGCTGTATTCCAAGAAAGTATGTCATAGTTTACTATTGATTGCAGAAACTCACAAAAACAGTGAATGGGCATTTCCCTGAAAAATGACTTTCAAAAGGGAGGGTTGGCCTTTTTCTTCCTTTGAAACATGAATAAGAAATGAGGTTCTAGTGCAGGCGAAGGAAAATTTTATGTTTGCAAAATCGACACTATGCTCAAACACAGTGAAATAAAAGAAGTGTTGGAAATAGGTATGCAAGGTGTTCAGAAGTGCTTTCATTGCTACATGAATAATTATGGCATGTAAATTGTGTTGGAAGTTTTGCTGCTTCATTTGCTGGTCTGAACCCCACAGATACAAATCTTCCCTTTAAAATCTATGTTTGTTTGCATTTATACCTAAGCTTAGTTTGGGAAATCGAAGATCTGAGGATTCAAAATCGGCTTTGACAGACCTAAAACTAATGTTACCAAACCAGCCTTTCACCAGCATTTTTTTTTTTTTATTACTAAGTCTGCACTGAGAATCTACTACGTAGCACAGATTATACAGAAGTAAGTATACGGTCTAGTTCCTCCTTTCCAAGGGGAAAATATATGCCATAATTGCTACCATTGAGAAGTTTACAACAGGTGGTGGTTGATTTTGTGGGTTAATATAACTGCAAACAGTGGCTTGCAGATAATCCTATTTGCTAGCATTTCCTATCACAGTTACTTTTAGGTAAAAATCACAATGTCATTTTAAATGACTAGCTTTTCCCCCCATGATTGTTCAGTGGGACTTTTCATGGCAGATGTGTGCTAATTCTTGTGCACTCAAAAACAGAGAGAAAAGGAAGCCTGAAATTAAAGTCTCAAAGTCTGATCTATATACGTAGGCACCATTAGTCATACAAACTTAACTCATAGATGTACATCCACTGAGACAAGGTATTGTTGCGATGTCAGGATGATATAATGTGGAAAATATTAAATTGTTACACACGCTAATGTGGGCCTAGTTTTAAATCTGGCCAAAGGGGACACTTTATTCAATAAGAAACTGAAAATCTGAGATAAACTTACCTGGATCACACAGAAATTAAGTGGTGAATCCAATATTTGAACCCATCAAAGCCCATATTTGAGCAAAGCCTCACCCTCCTTAGCATATTACAAGCTAGTTAAGGATTGGCCAATAAATGATGAACAATGGCTGTATTATTCACCAGCTGTCTATCCTACGGCAAGTATAACCTGGCAGTTTAAGATGCGTCATTTTTCATCCTAAAACTGAATACAACAAGATAGGGATCATTATCTCCAGTTTACCTACGGTGCAAGTGGGGTTCAAAGAACTAAGTAATGTGCCAAAGTGTTACCGCGTCCAAACTCGCTCTGCTCACTGCACAACAGGCCAAGATCGGCAGACCAGGTGTTGGGGCGAGGAATAACGACTTTATTCAGAAAGCTGGCCGACTGACAGAATGGCAGACTAACATCCTGGAGAATCATCTTCCCCCAAGTCAGATTTCAGGCTCCTTTTATACTAGAAAGGAGAGGGCATGTGGTTGGTTGTCACAAACTTCTTGCTGTTGAAATCCTTTGTTCTTGCAGCTGTCCGTGTAGGTCAGGCGATGGTGTTCCTGCAAACGTCCAGCAAGACGAATCTTATTTTCTAGTCTGCAACTTTTTATCTCTGTATGAATGGGAAAGTGTTATACCCTTAGAGGTCAGAGCCTTTAAAATGGGCTATCCTGTATATTTCAGGCTATAGGCAACATTCTTTTACAAAAGATGGACACTCAGCATGACAACACAGGAAGCAGCACAGGATGAACATCAAAGGAACAGATCTAATATGGAGTCAGATTTGTTCTTTTCAATTGCAAAAGGATGGATAGCTGGAGAAATACATGAAGTGCCATTTTCTTAATTCCACCTGTGTTTCAGTAAAACACATACAGATTTACATATGCTTGTTTGGAGACTGAATCAATAAACAACCGTAGGAAAACCCAGCCAACTAAAATGACCTTGTGGTATTACTTCAAAGCAACTGTGAAATGAACTTTTTTTTTTTCTGGGAAACTTTGGACATTTCTGCTTTATAAATGAGCCATTGGATTTTTTGTGTGGTCTGAATTCAATAGTCTTTAATATGGGGGGGAAAAACATGCCTGCACCCAAAGTTTCAATAAAAAATGACTCAAAATAAAGAATAAAACATAATTTATTGGGTAGCTTTTTGAATTAACATAGAAATAGGTGAGAAAGTGCTATGTTCACTTGCAAAGGAAAAGAAAAGATCAAACACCAATTTTACGTACTGGACAGCAATCAGAGCTGAACCTTAAGATTCTATATAAAATCAGATACTGACTCCTTAGGCCCTTATTTAAAAAGCCTCCCATTCGTTGATCCACTGAGTTTCATCTCCCCTTATCATCTTGTATAATTATAGTTTAGAACACATCATTTTGCTGCCTCCTACTTCTAACCCTTCAGATGTGCTTCCCTAGCCCTTTTTCTGGTTAGTATTTGACACGGTATCCCAAACCCTTCTCTCAAAGGCTTTCTCAAGAGAGTTCGCCTTCAAGAAGACTTTCCATATTAACTTCAATTCATATTAAATAATTCCTTTGCACTTGAACACACTTGTTTGTGTATTAGCATGTTTGTTCTCTGTTTTGGGTGTGTACCTGTTTCCTCACTTAGATGGTGGTATCAGTTTTCCGGTGATTAGCATCTCCAAAATCAGATAAATGTCTTAGAGCTGAGACAGATTGAAGAGAACACAGAATGTTTGTTTGTATGTTTAATAATCCCTACCTTATGGGGCAGGTTTTACGGTTCGAGTTGAGTGCCTGGCAAGTGGTAGGCAGTAAGTATATAATAGGGAACATGGGATTTTGAAGAGAGAGAGACAGAGAGACGTGAGTTCAAATGCTGGATTCACCATTTCATCTCTGTGTGACCCTGGACAAGTCCATTTTCATCTGCAGTTTCCACATTTATAAAATAATGACAAGCAAATCCTACTTTCCAAGTGTTCACAGATCATTTACATGATAAAAGTTTTCATTGGCATAAACAAATTGACATGAGGCCAGCTGTGTGGTAGTCAGGAGTTCTCACCATATTAAATTCAATATGGCCCAGGTTTCTGTTATATGATTTGATGTTTAATAGCCTTCAGATCTTGGGATCGCAGAATATCATGTGCCCCGCTTCTCAACAGCCCAATCAAATAAGTATGCCATCTTATCAAGACACTTTTTCTGAGGGTCTGTGAAAGGGCAGCCCTACCAAGTCCCTTCCTTCTCTCTGCTCCCATCACCCAGAAATGTTCCTTGATTCATATTTTATTCCTTCCTCTTGGTACGACTGCAATCAAATATAGCTCTAGTCTGGGAATTGATTCATTCTTCTCTGTCTCCTCTCCTCCCTCTTCCCTCCCCCTCCCATCTCTCTCTCTCCATCCACCTCCTTTTTATTCTCAGCTTCTTATTTTTGCACGGCAGTCAGTTACTCCCTTCTCAGCTTGTTCCTTACGTATTTCTGATACTCATAATTCTTAGGAACGACAATTGCTTGAATCCTTTTGCAGACACCAAACAGTTGTCTCAGTTTCTTTTGCTTCCCTTCATAAATTATTTTCCCAGAGACTTAATTTTCCTGGATATTCAGAGAAATATGCTTCTCTTATGCTACCATATTATTTTTCTTAGAGGGACCATATGATGTTTTTCGTCTATTTTTAAAATTATGGAGCAGTTAGTACATAAAAGAACATATGTAGCACATATAACATGTTAATAAGTAACAATACAGTGAAATAGGATGTTACCCACACTGTGGAAATCCTCTTAAATTACTTTCATTTGTGCCCCATTTTTTGTGTCCCACTTTAAAATACCTCTCAGATCGTCCTTGAAGCATCTTTTTCCTTCTTTCTGAAGTATAAACTTCAGATGTTACTTCAGGGAGAATCTGTTGTGGTAGACCACTTACTACATGAAAATGTCTCTAGTTTGGCTTTCTTTGAAAAGATATCTTTGCTGCATCTGATTCTAGGTTGAAAGAAGCTTTCAGCATTTTGAAGATGTTATTATAGTACCTTCTGTCTCCTGCTGAGAAGTCAAATGGTAATCTAGTCACCATTCCTTTGTTCATAATCCATCTCTTCTCTCTGCTTTTTGTAAAGACTTGCTATTTTATTTGGTGCTCTGCAGTTTTGCTAAATTTGTACCTAGGTGTGATAATTTATTCTATTTGTGATTTTTTGGGGTACTACAAAAAATAAGTTCATTATTGCTCATGAAATTCCATCTCAGCCATTATCCACTTAAATATTGCTTCTGTTTTGTCTATTATTTCTTCCAGAACTTTGATTAGATATATGTTGGACTAGGCACATGAAAAAATACTCAATATCACTAATTATCAGAGAAATACAAATCAAAACTACAATGAGGTATCACCTCACACCAGTCAGAATGGCCATCATTCAAAAGTCCACAAATGACAAATGCTGGAGAGGCTCTGGAGAAAAGGGAACCCTCCTTCACTGCTGGTGGGAGTGCAGTTTGGTGCAGCCACTGTGGAAAATAGTAGAGTCCTCAAAAGACTAGGAGTAGACTTACCATATGACCCAGGAATCCTGCTCCTGGTCTTATATCCAGAAGGAACCCTACTCCAAAATGACACCTGCACCCCAATGTTCATAGCAGCACTATTTACAAGAGCCAAGACTTGGAAACAGCCTAAATGTCCATCAACAGATGACTGGACAAAGAAGATATGGTATATTTACACAATGGAATACTATTCAGCCATAAAAACTGACACCATAATGCCATCTGCAGCAACATGGATGCTCCTGGAGAATGTCATTCTAAGTGAAGTAAGCCAGAAATAGAAAGAAAAATACCATATGAGATTGCTCATATGTGGAATCTAAAAACCAAAACAAAACAAAACATACATAAATACAGAACAGAAACAGACTCATAGACATAGAATACAAACTTGGGGTTGCCAAGGGGGTGGGGTGTGGGAAGGGACAGACTGGGATTTCAAAATGTAGAATAGATAAACCAGATTATACTGTATAGCACAGGGAAATATATACAAGATCTTGTGGTAGCTCACAGTGAAAAAAAAATGTGTGACAATGAATATATGTATGTTCATGTATAACTGAAAAATTGTGCTCTACACTGAAATTTGACACAACATTGTAAAATGACTGTAACTCAATTAAAAAAAAAAGAGAAAAAAAAGATGTATGTTGGACTAGCTCATTCTATCATCCATGTTTCTTAATCTCTCTTTTATACTTTTCCATCACTTTGTCTTTGTGGGTACCAATTATATGATTTCTTAATCTGTATATTCTGGCTTCATTAACTCTCAAAGTGTTTTTCTGTAAACTTAGCTTTAATTTCACTGACTACATCTTTCATTTCTAAGTCTAATTTTGCTTTTTTTCAACTATGCCTGCTTATCTTGGATAGATGTTTGATCCTTAATCAGATTTTTTATTCCACATTTTATTTATATAAATTTACTAGTCATACTAATCTTATATTTCTATTAATTCCAATATTTGTCTGATTCTGTCATACCTACTCTTTCACTCACCATTTCTTGTTTTATTAATGTGTTTTATGAGCTTGGATTCAAGCATGTTTGTTAAAATTCTGTGGGAGTTTGCTGTGGCTTGGTACAAGGATGTATTCACCAAGAGTTTGCCAACTTTCTGTATGTCCCAGTAAACTATCAGCTCAGATCTTCTTTAAACCAAAAGTATTTCATTATGAATAGTGTGAATTCAGGTTCCAAGCCCATTAAAGAATAGGCCCATGGTCAAAAATATTTTGTCCCTTTGCTTGTCCCTTTACCCAAAGCCAGTCCTAGTCAGAGAAGTTTCCTATTTCTTTCCTTCTCTGATTTAGGCCTTTGTAAATCTGGGCTTTATACGAGGGTCTGCAGTCTTGACTCCTCACTGTCAAGGCCCTAATCTTTGACTTGCCCCTCTCTTAAGCACAGTCATTAAAACCAAAGCTGGAAACCAACTATTCAGAGGTCATATTTCCTGGGTCAGGGGGCAGCTTCAGCCCTTAGTTAACTTCCTGGACTTCTGCTGTTGCTTCATTTCAGGCTTCAGAGAATTTCTATCCATTTATTCAGATCTCATTCATTTATGTAACTGCTATTTTTTAAAACTTATTCAGCACTTGAAAGATTTTTTGATAGTTCCTGTAGAACTTATCAGAATTTCCTTGAACCAGTAGTGTTGCTTGAAACCAATGACCTTCTGTGTAATCTTAACATTGACAGCGTGTTTACCATTGCTCAGGCTGAAAGAGAAATGCCCAGCTGGTTCTGTTTAGTTCCACCTTGATCAGGAGTAGAGTTTTCCTTTCAAGCCCTCATCCGCACTTAAGATATTTCTATACGAGGTGGGCGCACAAAAGTCTACAATTGCTGCGGAAGAAGTCGAACACAGAGGATGGACTACAGGGAAGGTCTACACTGACAGACCGCTCAATGCTGAGTCTCTATTTAATGATGCCGTCCTATCTACCCCTTACCTCTTGGCCAGGTCTTTCCTTTCAGTTCTGTCTGCCATCCTTCCCCAGCCCCACTCGTGTTTAGCTTCTACAAACAAGAGTTAAAACACTCTGCGATCTTTCTGTGCCTCTATTTTTGCCTCTGTGTTGTCCCATGGTAGAAGTGGGGAGATAGGGAGGGAAAATCTCCCCTTAGAGTACCATTGAAAAAGCAGAGGTAGGGGAAAATGCGCAGAAAATATGTAGATAAATTCTTCAAGGTTTTATCGAGAGAGAGAGAGAGAGAGTCTCAGATTCTTCTTGGGATACTGTTGCTTTCTCTTCAAGGGGGTAGGTGGTTTTCTTTTCCTATGCTCTCCTACCAATGATCTCATGCCAAGAAAATTAGGTCATTCTCGTCCATTACTATTGTCTTCCAGTTCCTGTGCTCAAGAGTGCAGATGGGTTTCACTCGGTCCCACAGAGCATCTTCTGCTTCCTCTACTCGAGGCGATCCCTTCACTACAATTGCACAATCCTCGCCCCAGCAGATCAACGGGAGTGCTGTTGCCCAACAGTGCAGCTGTGCTGCTCACTGGCTCTGGTCCAGGGTGACCTTCTTGTCACCTTTTAGATTCTGCAAAGTCAGCATTTATAGGAACAATGCTGCTCAATAAACAGCATGTGCTTGAGGCCTGAGGTAAATGTATGTCTCAGCCGCAAACATGGTCAAACATGATATTAACTTTACTCCTTCAGTCAGATTGGAAACTTATCCAGTAACTATGGTTTGCATCAAAGATTTTTTTTAAGTTACTATTAAACTCAAACTCTTAGCATTTCAACCAGAGCACAACTATCACAAATGATTTGCAAACTGATAAAAATGAGGAAACCCACAATAACAAGTGTTCTCTTTTACTCTTGAATATGTATCTGTAATATTAGTGTACGTAGATGCCTCTGTTTTCTTCCTACTCCAAGTTCTGCTCTGCTTTCAGACTGGAAATGAAAAATGCTTTAGTTTCAAAATCTATTTTGTTCATTTTGAGAAAAAAATTGTTTGACAGGCACAGAGTGGAAACTGGCAATAAGCTTAAATGGGGAAAAAAAAAGATTAAGGAGATTCTATCATTTATCCTTTATATTGATGAATGGGATACTGTATTAAATACAAATTTTAATTAAACAAATCATGTAATTAATTCAATTATATGGGTTTTAAAAATTATTAAAAACAAGTCATTAATGCTGTTAAGAATTTCTTAGGACCTCTCCATCTTTTAATTCTCTGGGGAATTTAAAAAATAATAAATATAGTTTTGGGGTTCTATTTTCATGAAATAAGTAGAAATTAATGCAGATTTATTTTTTTTTTAAGTTTTAAGCTCTTCAACAAGACAGACTATACTCAGTAAAATGATCAACGTTTGTTTAAGCTAGTTCATAAATCTTTATTTTTCACTCTCAATCTCCTAATTTCATTTAATGATATATTTGACAATTATAGGCTACTTGATTTGTTTATGAGAAGCTCATCATCTTTAAAAAAAATGTCTTCAGACTCAACTAAAGGTAAAAATTCTCATTGTTAGCACTTATTGACCTTTATTAAACACAAGTTGTGAGGCATTTGGTTGAGCGCTTACCTGCGTTATCTCATTTAGTTATCACAGTGCTGTAATGAGCTGTGTATGTTATCTTAATTTTACACTTGAAGAAACCTAGGCTTAGAGAATTTAAATGACTTGATGGTCCCCATTTAGTAAGTGGTGGATGCAGGATAAAAATCCACAGGTGCTTGGTTTCAAATTATTTACTCCTTTACGTGCTGCACTTCAACGTTTTTCTTTATGAAGGGTACAGATCTCAGAATGTAGTGGTGTCTTTAAACCTGATTGCTGTAAAGACGAAATGTCTTCCAATGTCAGAATCTTCTCTCTACACAGAATCATAGCATTTTAGAGCTGGAAAAACCCTACAAACCATGAGGTCCTGTGGTTCCCATGTTGTGGGCCAACGTGCCCTGGTCTATTGTAGCAAATTCACAAACCCACAGGGTAGTAGGGCCTTTAAATTTTTCAGTGTAAACACACTGACTTTTCAAGCATCTGTCAGATACTGAACGACTCACTCAAAGCATTTGGGTTTCAGTTTTTAGATAATGTGAAATTCCTTTGAGCGACATGATACCTTTCAAAACTGTTAGTTTCCTAGGTTGAGATGGTAAAAAGTACCGCAGCACAATCAATGTGAAGCACCAGATGAAGGGGGCAGGATCTAGTCTAGTGTCAAGGTTTGAGAAGTTGTGCAGTGCTCAGTGAAGGCACACAGCCCGTTAATCACGAATTGTGCTTATTTAAGAATAAAAATATTTAACAATTTTTCAAATGATTTTATATTATTTAAAATAGATATTAAGTTTTGAAGATGTAAATATTTATTAACATTTTTGGACCTAGCGACTTACAAAAGGAGCTGTAAGGTAGTTCTTTTGGTCTAGACATGGAAAAATTACTGAGAACTAAGAACATCATGAATCCAAAATATTCAGGAACCTCTGATCTAGTCCAATATTCCATATAATGCATGACGTAGACTCTCTGAATATATTCAGAGACTTATAGATGAGATAGATCTATAGCAAAGACACAAATACACTAAAACATGTAAAAAAGAAAATTATGTAGTGATTATAGTACTCACAAATCATGATTTTGTTTTAAATTATAAAGCATGGTATGGCAAAGCCTTTATGGCTTCTTAAATTTACCCTGCCCATATTTGCTCAACTCATTTTACTCTTTTGTTCACATCAAGAAAAAAATCTCCTATTTGTTTTGATCTCCTATTTGGCTCCAAAGTCTGTAACAAACAAATTTTAGGAAATCCATGGAGATGGAAAATACCTATAAAAAATATTTTAGATTTCCTTTCACAAGCAAGTTAATAACAATATATATTGTTGCTGTCATTGTTTTTGTCCATGTACTCTCTAAATACTAAAGGCTTATTAATTCATTTAACAAATTTTTCTTGAGTGCACAACAGAGGAGCATTATATTAATCTATTGCTAAGTATTCCATAATGAAAGACTTTTTATTAAGCAGAGATGATAATTGTATTCAATCTGGTTCTCCATAAAAATATTTTAAGTGAATTAAAAAATAAAATTTTGTTTTTCTTTACTTAACTCATGGGTTAAGATATCTTTAAAAATTTGATGATTGGTAGTTTACAAATTAAATTAGAATTAAATTTGGTTAAACAATTAATAAATGAATATTTGGCTATAAAAAATACTCAAACTATAAATAAATATAGAATAATATGTATAAGTCTTATTTAGCAAACTTCCTCACTGTTTTACATCCAAATCCCATCTTCTGCCTCAGAAGTCACCCTTGCCTACATTGTAGGGTGTATCTTTCCACTACTACAGGTATTAAAGTAGACAAAGAGTGGGATCATATTATAATATGTATAATTCTGTTGTCACCTGCTTATTTCCACTCATTCATAAATTCTGTAGCATTATATGTATATATACATATGTATATAAGTTATTTATTTTCCTCAGTTTTATTCAGATATTCAGATGTAAGTGACATAAACATTATATTAGTTTAAGATGCACACCATAATTATTTGATATAGGTATATATTGTGAAATGATCACAATAAATTTAGTGAACATTCATCACCTCACAGTTACAAATTTACATATATGTATATATGTGTATACATATATATATATATGTGTGTGTATGTATACATATACACACACATCCTTTCAATGAATTCATAGTTTTCCATTGTATGGATTGACCATAATTTAGCCAATATTCTAATTGTGATTTTCATTAGATTGTTTCCAGCTTTTTGATATTACAATGATGTCTTATATAGCATCTTCATTCATATGTCCTTATGCACATATGTGAGTGATTTTGTTGAATACATTCCTCAAAGCAAAGTCCTTTGGGATAAGATATATGTGCACTTTAAATCTTGATAGACATGCCCAAGTCGCCTGGCAAAGCTGTTATAACCACTTGTATCATCAGCGGTACAGCAGAATGCTACTCTCCCTAGACACATTTATGGAGAAATATTTGCAATTTTATTTGTGGTTTACTGTATGACCAAATATGTCACTGTTCAATCAATAATGGAAAACTAACAGAATTAGTCAGATCATACATATCGATACATTTTGTCTCCATTCTCGGCCAACTTTTGAGAAAGTTGTGTTAAAAGATTCCACTATAACTGACCTTTGTCAGGTCTTCTTAAATTTCTAATAGTTTTTCCTTTACTTTAAAGCTATGATATTAGGTGCATAAAAGATTCATGAGATATAACATACTGGTAGGTTGTACCTTTATAACAATATATAAAACTGTCACATTGAATTTCTTTTGTCTGACTGGGAATATTTGTTTTCTGATAGTACCATAAAGAATTATTTTAGTTAGTTGTGTGTATCCATCCCTTAACCCTAAAACATTTCATTTCGTTTTATGGGTGTCTCTTTGCAAAGTGCTAATGACTGGAATGTTAACACTTGTTTTTAAAATGTATTTTATGTCACTTACTCTGGGAACTTCTGTCTTTTGAAAGGAATTAGTTGTGATTATTGATATATTTTGACTTATTTGAGTATCTATTTTATGCTTTCTTGTTTATAGATACTCTTACTTTCTTCTTTATTTGTTCCTTTATGTTATATTGTTGGCTTGAATCAGTTTTCTTTGGTTTAGAAATCCCATATCACATTTGTATTCATTTAGTAGTTATATTTAATTTTTTGTTATTAAGGTAAAATTTATATGTAAGTGAGGTACAAAGACCTTGCATGTACAGTTTGGTCAGTTTTGAAACTGTACTTTCTTGGAATGCCATTTTGTCCCTTTTTAATTACATTAAAAAAAAGGCAAATTCAGGACAAGGAAATGTTGGATGACACAAACCCCAATGTTGAAGATGTATCCATATCAAGTTCTCCCTCACCTAAGAAATTTCCCTTTAGAACTATCCCAATCAGTCTCTGCCGCTCAGAAATAAAATGCTGTTCTCACTTCTATAACCATAAATTAGTTATGCGAATTCCAAAATTTCATATAAATGGAAGTACATGGCATGTGCTGTTTCATGGCTGCCTTATTTTAGTCAGTGTATCTGGTAGGTTTTCATCCATGTTATTGTGCATGTCAGCAATGCGTGCCTTTATTTTGCTAAGTAGTATTCCATTGAACGAAATACCAGAATTTGATTATCCATTCATCTGTTGTTGGATATTTTGTTTGTTTGCAAATGTCTGCTATTATGAATTAAACTACAATCAACATTCTTGTATAAGTCTTTCTTGGTGGATGTACACGCCAAGAACTGTAAACAGTCTGGGATTTTACTTTTTCACAAGCTAAAAATTTCATGGATTCCGGCATAAGATATGAGACTACTGAGTCAGAGGCAAAAGACTTTGTCCCTCAGGGCACAGTAAACAGCTTGACTATCAATATGTTTGCATCAGTTTCCCCTGCTTCCACGTCTCACGAGCTGAAGTGATGAGGCCCAAGTGGTTGTTATGCATGCAGGGGGTTTGTGACAATGCTAAATGCTGACAACGCCAAATGCTCATAAGGACACGGCGCAACATTAGCTCTCACTTATTGCTGATGGGAATGTAAAATGGTCCACCCACTTTGCAAGACAGCTTGACAGTTTCTTACAAAACTAAACATCCTCTTACCATATGATCCAGCAATCGCATTCCTTGGTATTTATCCAAGTGAATTGAAAACTTATGTCCACACAAGAACCTAATCAGGAGTGTTTTTGGAAATTGCGTTAGTAATTGCAAAACAATTGGAAGAAACCAAGATGTCTTGTAATTGGTGAATGATTAAACAAATCATAGTAGATGCATACAATGGAGTATTCATCAATGATAAAAAGAAATGTGCTATCAAGACTTGATAAGACATGGTGGAATATTAATGTATTGCTAAAGAAACCAATCTGAAAAGGCTACATAGTCTAAGACTCCAAATATATGACATTCTGGAAAAGGCAACACTGTAGAGAAAAAGAAATGAACAGTAGCTGCCAGGGTTTCAGTGGGAACTGGAGAGGGATGAACAGATGGAGCACAGGGCATCTTTAAGGCAGTGAAATTATTGATACTGGAATGTCAAAATCCACAGAATTGTATAATATAAAGAGTGAAGCCTAAGGCAAACTAAAGACTAATTAGTTAATACTAACATACCAATATTGGTTCATCAACTACAATAAATACATTACACTGAAGCAAAGTGTTAATAAAAGAGGAAACTGTGTGTGATGAGACAGTGGTGGAGGGTGGTAGGCAGTATATAGGACTTTCTATACCTGATGTGCAATTTTTCCAAAACCCTAAAACCGTTCTAAAAAACAAAGGCTACTTAAAACAAAACAAAACAAACAAACAAATCCTTAAAAAGATAGCTTGGAACCAAGGCTTTTGGTGTCACTGGTCACATAGTACATGGAAACACCCAGCCTATAGGGAATTATTCCCAGCCATATGGACCCCTGCTTTTTATGCCATATTGATTTCTGGTAAATTTTCCCATGAGTATGACACCCTATTTGTTACTCTGATTACTCTAATAGATGTTAGAACAGAATACATTTATTTGCCTTATACACCTTTTAATAAGGCTACTGTCAACAGGGCTCCAAACACCAGGAGAAGGAAAGCCTACAGTACTGACCTCCACCATGCTCTCCCTCCCAGGGTTTCAACTAAGCCAGCTGAACAAATGCTATAAACCGTCAGGGCATACCTTGAACATCCAGAGACTTCAGACATTTCTGTATGGACCTTTCCACTTGGCCCAGGTATGGCCTGACGTATTAGCAATTACACAGAGTCTGTCCTGGCTTGCAAGAAGGAAGTCTAGGGAAATTCCATCATCCATAATAATGCCGGTCAGTGAGTTGAGGCATACTTGAACCCCTTCCAGATCTGAAGTGGTGCCACTGATTACTTCAGCTAAAATCAAAGACAAATGTCACACAAGTTGAAATTGAATGATTCTCATCACAGGGATAAATAACTAGACAGCTTCCCCTTGGGAAACTCTCCCAAATAGCCAAGGATAAGCTCATTTTGGAGAGGTCTCTGCAGTTATCTGAGAAACACACGAACTACCTGTAGTGTTTCCTTAAATACATGAATATAAGCATCCTAAGGTCCAAGTCATCATGTTTTCAGGAAGGAAGCAAGTTAATGCCTGGCAAGTTGGCACACAAAGTATCATTTCAGGGGCACATGTGCTATCTGGAAAGAAAATGTTGCTTATAAACTTAGGGGCCCTTCAAGTGGGACCTACATGAGTCAAGGAGGTTGACAGTGCCTCCAGTGTGGTCTTCTAGCTGACTGGTAGGTTTTTAGGGTCCCCAGTTCGGTTCAAATAGCTGACTCTATTCTTTTTTTTGGAGGGACTCTCTGAGGACAGACAGTTCAATCTGTGCTGTTTGTCCATATGATCAGGTGGGCAACATTTGCCTGCTCTGCAGAATGACTGAGAAAGTTAGTGGGAAAGATATCCAGATGTGATGACTAGTGTTTTGCATGAGACAGAGAAGACCTGGGATCATTCCCTGCTCATTCTAGTATACTTTATAATAAGGTTAATGGGAATAGAAATCAAATGATGGTCAGGACCATCTGGAAAGGGTTGGCCAACTCTGCAGTCAGTTAGACTCAAGGCATTTGCAACACTTTGGTAGAACTGCAGTAGACCATTTCCCTTCATAGAAAAAGTTCCAAGAGTAGTTCTGAAAGACAAACATCATTAGTGACTTTACAAGAAAAAGTGGCAGCTACCACACTAGGATTTAAGACATTCCTTCCCCAGGTGCTGGGATTGTTACTCTCCCTCAATCATCATAAAATTGGTGTGTCTCATTCTGGTAGCTACAACTGCACTTTTTTCTCCCCAGTCATCTCTTACTCTCACTCATACTTTCCATACAGAAAGGTCAGGTGCTAGAGGAACGGGCATTTTTATAAATCTTAGAGATTTGTGCCCCATTTGGCCTGCATGGTCCACTGTAGGGGGACTCAGCTCACAGTGCACTCGGCCAAGGGGTTATTATCTTTAGGCTCTAAAAATATTGTCAGTTCAACAAGTGAATCCAAGAGCCTTAGATTCTCTTTCAGTTGGTTTACTGCTGCCTAAATGATATATCCCCAAGGCTGGCCTTGATTTACTGTAAGGAAAAAAAAAAAAAAAAAAAGCGTCATATCCAGGAATGTTCAGAGCAGAATCCCCAAAATTCAAAATAAGTCCATAAACTCTCCCATCTCTTTTATCCTGATAATTATTCAGGAAGTGACCGAGATAAGATTATCTCCTTCTGGGGACCAAACTGCCTACTAAGGTTTGTGGACAAGAAAGAGATAAGAGACATAGAGTCAGAAATAGTTTTGAATCTATTTTTAAGGAGCCATTCCAACACTCAAACATACCAGATGTCTCTGAATGGTGGGAAGTGTGGAAAGTCCACTGAATACCTTGATCATTACTCATTGTTGAGTGGCCTTTGTGATAAAAGGTGCATCTTCTCCCAATTGCAAATGGACCAGAGATTCAAAAACATAACATAGATTAGTTTCAAGGGACACAATAATGTGGCTAGAATTGGCTGATCAAACTGGAAGAATAACACTGTAACCTGAAAAACTATCAGCAGCAGCGAGGCACTACTGATAGCCCTGAAAGGGTTCAAAGATCTAACATAGTCAGTCTTCTAGGAATAGCAGCGGCAATGCCCTGTGGGACGTGGTCTTCTCCACTGCAAGACAAATGGGTCAACTTTTGATAGAAGTCTGATAGTGATGCTCTCTGAATCAAAAACAAGGACACCTTTACTTTACTTTGCGCCAAGTCTCTGATGGTAAATGTGTTGGTAGGTCTGGTACAATGGTGAATCAGGCAGCAATGGTGGCATCTAGGTGGAGAAGTCCCCACTGGTACCTTGATTCCATGCAGTCTCATCAGAAAACAGGCCCTTACCATGGGCATCTACATGTGTGACTCAGACAGTATCATCATGAATCATGATTATATTTCTATAGTTCCTGGCTCTGAAGAGGTATGTCTTTAATCTGCCATGTAGCTTTTCAAGTGGTAGACCAAACAGCCAGACTATTGACAAAGGTCAAAGAGTCAGGAAAAGCACAGCAGGGTTCACTGAGGGCCGTAACAGAGATACGTGAAATGCCTTGGGTCCTCAGCTAAGTGGACTAACCATGTCTATTTTTGATCCTGCACAGCTGGGACTCAGGCTGAACTGAGGCTGCAATCCAGTAGACACTATCAAGTTTCAGCCTGGTTAAGTTATAAGTGAACAAGGCCCACGCATTTAAGTGAATCTCCTTGAATCAAGAAAATCCAGTGGCATTGCTTTAGGCAGCAGACTGGGGGAGGAAGTTTCTCCTAGTGTGGTAGCTGCCACTTTTTCTTGTAAAGTCAAGAAACCACTGGAGCCAGGCCAGTTGCATTTTTGAATATACCATTTTCATTTTAAAAGCAAAGCTTTATGTACCCTTCCCACCTTGTTAGCTATGGAGTCTGAGTTGAAATACCCCAAAATGGAAATATTAGGCCAGAGAGACACAGGGCTCCTGGGGTTGGGAGTTGAGAAGAACCCTAAAAGAAGTTAGTAGCTAGATGTGACTGGAAAGTGATGAATCCAAAATGCCAGGTGTACCCCGCCCCCCACCCAGTAGCAGCTCCCTTTGCCAGAGTGTTCAATTGGTGGAACTATCAGTCCTCGAGACCTACAGCTCAAATGAGTCATTAGAGTTGTGAGTCCCCAAGGATATTAGCACTTTCTTTACATCTAGCTTTTCCTTTGTCACTTATGGGATTAGTAAGTATATGCCTATGACACATCTAATCATACTACACATTTAGATGTAGAAGCAATAACAGAAGTACATTGAATTGGTCTAAAAGGCTCCACCCACAATGTCCTCTTAATTTTCCTTACCCATTGTACACCCCGTTCAAATTCCTCATCTGAATTTGGGTGCCTCCTAAACTCCAAAAGACTCGGTAGGATGGTGAGTTGAATGCCAATATCCTACATGGAGTAAAAAAAAGTTCCAAAAATTCCTTTTTCCTTAAGACCACAGAAAAAGACGAGCAAACTAAACCTAAAGAGAGCAGAAGGCAGGGGAAAATGAAAGATTAGAGCATAAATTAATGAAACAGAGAATAGAAAAATAATAGAAAAATTAACAAAACCAGAAGTTGGGTCTTTGAAAAGATCAACAAAATTGGTCACTTCTCCTCACTTTGTATATAATTTGCTCTTCTTTTTCTATCTTCTTAAACTTGCAGCATAAATCATGGATTTAACAACACTTTCCTTGTGTATTATAGCCACACAAAGGTATAATTTTATTCTAAGGACTCCTTTGTGTTGTAACCCACATATTCTGATATGCTTTATTTTAATTATCTAGTCATTTAAACTACATTCTAATTTCCTTTGTGATTTCTTCTTTGACCCATGGGTTATTTAGTTGTATAATTTCCTAATGGCTTGAGATTACACTTTTAATTAATACTTATTATTAACTAATTTAACATTATATCAGTGAACATATTGTGCATCATTTCAATACTTTTAAATGTATTGATATAGGCTTTATAATTCAGCATATAATCTGCTATTTGTTCACAATAGACCCATCAAAAGATATCTTGATCTTGATATTTTTACTATTTCCGCTTGACTTTTGTAATCCATCTCTCCATTAAATTCCCTGTCTGGAGTGGGCAGAATAATGCCCCCTCCCCTAAAAGACTTCCATGTCCTAGTTCCTAGCACCTGTAAATGGTGTGTCTCATGGCAAAGAGGAATTAAAGTTTCATATAGGATTAAGATTGCTAAACATCTGACTTTGGGAGGATGAGATTATCCTGGGTTACCCAGGTAGGCACAATGTAATCATAAGGTTCTAATAAGTGAAAGAGGGAGGGACAGGATTTGAAGATGCTATGATGTGTTGGCTTTGATGATGCAAGAAGGGGCCATGAGCTGGGGAAGGAAGGCAGCCTTTGGCAGCTGGAAAAAGCAAGAAAACATATTCTCCCCTAAATGGAAGGCAGCCCTGATGATACCTAATTTTAGCCCACAATCCCAATTTCAATGTTCTGACCTCCAGAACTTGAAGATAATAAATTTATGCTTTTAAGCCACTAAGTTCATGGTAATTTGATACAACAGCAACAGGAAATTAATGCACCATCAGTCTAACAGGCTAGCCAACCCTCTCCACTAACTTTCTTAAAATATTTTTCACTTATCTTTTAATGTCCCTGTCTGATAACTCCAATAGTTGGGTCATCTCTGGCTCTGGTTCTAGTGGCTATTACTTCTCAATAATTGGTCATTAATTCTTGCTTTCTGCATGTCTCAATTATTTTTAATTGAATGCTGGAACTCACAAGTAAATTAACAGCAGAGACTGAGTAACCAATATCTATTTCTAGAAAAGGAAGCCTCTTCTTTGTCAGGCTGCTAAGGTGGGTTTGAGCTGAGCCTAGGTTTCATTGTTGTTTTTATTAGACTCTGTTCACCACAGGCTTCAAATTATTTGATGGTTGGATCAGAGCCCTGTTATTAGGAGAGATTGGGTCTGAATGCCTGGAGGGTTTCTGTCAGTTCTCTTGTGCTCTGCTCTCTGCCTTCAGAAGACCCCATAAAAATGCACCTAGGGAGGGGTCTTTCTCAGTTTTCCAAATCTGCCTAGAACGATGGAAGCCACTACCTTGAATTTAGCATGAAGTCTGGCCTGACTATAGGGTTTCTTTCCTTGTCTTTGCCTTGCCTCCAGACGTCAACAGAACTCACATGCCTGGACCTCAGGAAAGAGGAAGGGGTCTCTTCCAGCTCTCTTGCTCTTCCACTGGCAACGGACAGCCTCTGCTTCCTACTAAGTCTAATGCCCACAATACCCATAGGGCCTACCTCGGCCCTCTGGCTCTGCCCTTCCTCTCTTCACAACCATTCAGTGAAGGCCCATGGAAAAGAGCTCACAGGCGAGTACAGACTTCTTTTGTAATTGGAGTTTCTAGTCATTTGAAATTGCCACCTAGCCCACAGCTGGACTTTAAACACTCATTGAAAAGTTTGTTTTGTTATTACCTGTATCTGTGGGCACTTCCTCCTCTTCTCTCTCCCCTGCCAAAGATGGAATTAGCCATACGTGTCTTCTTTCCTAGGAGGGGTTGGTTTCTTTCACATTTGGTTCATTGAGTTGCTTTGTGATCTTAGCTCTCAGATGGGCTTAAACAATAAAGCTGTGATTTTTGTTGGTTATCCAGCTCCTTCTCATTCTCATGGCGGGAATGCAACTTTCTACATCCTAAGTAAAAGCAGAAAAGTTACACTTAAAATTATTTAAAAAAAAATTTTTTTATTGAGTTATAGTCATTTTACAATGTTGTGTCAAATTCCAGTGTAGAGCACAATTTTTCAGTTATACATGAACATATATATATTCATTGTCACATTTTTTTTCTCACTGTGAGCTACCACAAGATCTTGTATATATTTCCCTGTGTTATACAGTGTAATCTTGTTTACCTATTCTGCATATGCCTGTCAGTGTCTACAAATTTTGAAATCCCAGTCTGTCCCTTCCCACCCCACCCCCTTGGCAAACACAAGTTTGTATTCTATGTCTATGAGTCTGTCTCTGTTTTGTATATATGTTCCTTTTTTTTTTTTTTTGGATAGTATTTGACACTTTTGATCATTCCTTTGAAACACTTTCTTCCCTTGACTTAGCAGAACTCCACAGTCTCTTGGTTTTTTCCTCCTACCACCCTCCTTCTGTCTCCTCTGCTGCTCCCTCCTCTGCTTCTTGACCTTTTAATTTTGGTTTGGACTCAGTTTTGAACCTCTTCTATTTTGTGTCTACAGTCCCTTCCTGATGACTTCCTCCAGTCTCAGGGCTTTAAATATTATCTCTGTATCAATGACTCCAAATTTATAGCTGTAATCTGGACCTAAGTGCTGATCTCTGGACACCTGTATTCAATTACCTTTCCAGAATCTCCACTTACTTTTCTAAATGAAAATATCTATCTATTATGCTAAAAACTGAGCTCTTGGTATTTTCCAGTATTTCACAAAATGTCAACTCTATCCTTCCAGTTACCCAGACCCAATGCTTTGGAATAACTCTCAACTTTTCTCCCTCACAAGGTACATACAATCAGTCAGTAAAATTTAACTCATGCATTTTGATCATCACATTTGCTATCAATATTCAGAATTAATCAGTATCAATGGCCAACCATAATATTGACAAGACTTTCAGAATATTTTTGCTTTTTCCCGCCCTCTTTATCTTTGCCGAGTCCCATGGTTTGTTGAAACCACTGGAAAGTCTCCACATCTCTACTTGTTTTTCAGGCATCATCGCTTAACAGTTTCCTGAAAATTTATAGTTATGTTGTCAACTACTATTCAGGCTTCACTCCAAATTTTACTGATTTCCTTCTTCTGCCTTCTTAAATATTTTATTTCCCTTTGGCCTAGATCCAACTTTATTAAGCCATACTTTCAAAAATGTTTTTTAAGATAGTAAAATCTCTTTGTTTATTCACCCTTTTTCAATATCATTTGAACTATTTATTATATAATTTAAGATTTATAATTATTTTCCTTAGAGAATCTTAAAATATTCTTAAAGACAAAAAAGGATACAATGCTAAGTCACATCCAAAGAATGTGCTTAATGCTAGAGTCTTTTCTAAGACAGTACAAATAAATATTGAGCTCTCATGCCGTTTTTACCATCTCCATACCATTTAACAAAATAACATTTTGTCAATAAACATTTATTTAAATCTTTCTATGTGCCAGATACATTGCACAGCACCAGAGAATCCAAGACAAACAGATAACACCTGCCCTCAGTTTGTTTGGAAGTAAAAGGATGATTACAATATAAAGTGTGCATGTGTGTGTGTGTGTAGAGATAAACTCAGGATGCAGTGCTTACAAGCATAAGATATGGCAAAACCAGACTGGCGCAACTTTCTACATGTGTGGCTCCTTAGCTAAGTCTTGATAGAAATAATACTCAGTTTAGCAAAAGAAAAGATGGGAATGTTTGTCCCAAGAAATGGGAGCTGTAAGTCAAAGACCCAGAAGCTAAACAGAACCTAACAGGGCCTGTGAACTTCAAGTACTGTATTTCATGTAATATATGGCGCATACTGTAGAGCATAAAGGAATTTCAGATTCATATGCGCTTGGAGGCTCATCATTGTAAGATGGCCAAGTCTCATATATATATGATATACTGTGAGTATTAAGATATAATACATGAAGGTGTGCCCTGCCAGAAGTAATTCAAAGAAGTTATTCTGAAATACTGATATCGCTAAAAATAACAACACTAAGAGGCACTGTGAGCCGAATTTAGCAACAGGCCTCCAGTTTGAAGTCCCTGATTTAGAGAGTAAAAACTGTGAAACATTGGATCATGGCTTAACCATGTGACCCAGAGTGGAATATTAGACTTCTCTGACAGTGTCCTCATCCAGTGTCACTTCCAGCTGTGACATTCTAACAACGAAGTTATAAAAATACTAAAAACCTCAACGTGAAGTTACATTATGTTGTTGAGGTTACAGGCCCTCCCAAAACCAGTAAACAGAAAGGTCAAAACGCAAAGCACATTCATCTCATTTTCTTTAACGTTTTGATGGCTTTTATTTTATTTTACCTGTTACTATATTATTTTTATGCCACAGTCTCTCCTACTAAAATGTAAGCCTCCTAAGGGCAGAAATAAGTTTTCTTTTTCCATCTTGAAATGTCCCACAGCATCTCATCAATGTCTTACAAGTACTAGGTCATCACAAATAAAAGGTCAAAGGAAAATTTAAAATTTAAATAGGGAAACAGTTAATTTTTGAAGACAGAACTGAACGCATCTTTAAGCTTAGGAAAATAGTTTTAGAAAGCAATCTTTAATTAATAAAACCAAATCGTAACAAAGGCAAGTAACAAAGCCAACAAACAAGAAATAAGAAAGGCCAAAAACCGTTTCCTCCTGTGACCCTAGGTGAAGCATCTTGAAATGGCAAGAAACTATTTTCCTTTCTCGTAAAGGATGTTGACAGTTTCTGTCCCACAGTTCTGATATACATGCACCATCTACTTTCTCTCAATTATGTTACCTTTTGCCAAATGAAATAGTGCTATTTTAGCAGGAGTATATTCATATTGCCTGAGGCACAGCTATTCCTGAGCAGTTTCCAGCAGAGCTTTCTCTGTAGTCCCACAATGCTTTGCTCATTCCGTTATTATAGGACTAATTATGTACAATTGTGGTTAGCTCTTTACACATCTATTCCTGTCCTGAGGCTAGAAACTCCTCCAGGGCAGAAATGTTATCTTATTCATCTTCACAGCTAAGGTGGAAACAAGAGCTTGGCATATATTTCACGTAGTGGTAGTCATAAAAAATACGTGTGAAACTTTCCTATCAGGTTAAACTGTAGACTGTGCAGCTCCGTGGGTCCCAACCTAATGGAGCAATAGGGGTCATTTCTTCTAAGCGAGAGGCAGTAGCAGCTTGAACAATAAAGTCATTCCTCAGCTTTGACTTTTAAATAAGATTTTTGCGCCCCAAGCAAGACAATAGTCTTTAAAGACTCTGGTCAGACCACAGAAAGCGATTTCAAACTCCTTCCATTCTTCTTCTTCTTTTTTTTTCCCCTACAAATATGTTTTTCTAATTTTTTAAAACATTTTTTACTGAGTTATAGTCATTTTACAATGTTGTGTCAAATTCCAGTGAAGAGCACAATTTTTCAGTTATACACGAATATACATATATTCATTGTCACACTTTTTTTCTTGCTATGAGCTACCACAAGATCTTGTATATATTTCCCTGTGCTATACAGTATAATCTGGTTTATCTATTCTACATTTTGAAATCCCAGTCTGTCCCCTCCCACGCCCTGCCCCCTTGGCAACCACAAGTTTGTGTTCTATGTCTATGAGTCTGTTTCTGTTGTGTATTTATGTATGTTTTGTTTTGTTTTGTTTTTTAGATTCCACAAATGAGTGATCTCATATGGTATTTTTCTTTCTCTTTCTGGCTTACTTCACTTAGAATGACATTCTCCAGGAACATCCATGTTGCTGCAAATGGCGTTATGTTGTTGGTTTTTATGGCTGAATAGTATTCCATTGTATCCATAGACCACATCTTCTTTATCCAGTCATCTATTGATGGACATTTAGGCTGTTTCCATGTCTTGGCTATTGTGAATAGTGCTGCTATGAACATTGGGGTGCAGGTGTCATTTTGGAGTAGGGTTCCTTCTGGATATATGCCCAGGAATGGGATTCCTGGGTCATATGGTAAGTCTATTCCTAGTCTTTTGAGGAATCTCCATACTATTTTCCACAGTGGCTGCACCAAACTGCACTCCCACCAGCAGTGTAGGAGGGTTCCCTTTTCTCCACAGCCTCTCTTCCATTCTTCTTAATACACAGCGAAGTCGATGTTCACACTCTTTAACTATCAGGCAAAGTAGATTACCGTCCCAACCAACAACGGATTGCAACCCAATGAGGCTCTGAGCAAGAGCAGCTCCACTTAGGCTTGAAGTATTTCCTGGATTTTTCTTATTTGAACACTCTGTTTTCATTATAGTAATTATACGGCAAGACTCCCACATTCCTTTTTATTGCTGTGTAACAATGTACCATAAAGTTAGCAGCATAAAACAGCTCAACTTCATTATCTCACAGTTTCAGCGAGTTAGGAGTTTGCACAAATACCCCCTCTGCTCAGGCTCTCCCATGGCTAAAAGCAAGGTGTTGGCTGGGTCCAACTCTTGTCTGGAGTTCTCTGGGGAAAAATCCACTTCCAAGTTCATTCAGGTTGTTGGCAGAATCTAGTTCTTGTTGGCTGTTAACCCAGGGGCCCTTCTCAGCTCCTAGGGGCAGCCTGCCATTCCCTGCCATGTCACTCTTTCCAAAATTGGCAGTCACTTCTTTAAGGTCAGCAGGGGAATGTCTCTGCTATTTCAGATCTCTGACTCTCCCAGTCCCTGACCTCTAGACTGAGACTTAAAGGGCTCATGTAAGTTTAGAAAAGGCCCATGTGGATAATCTCTTTCTCCAAGTCAACTGTGCCATCTAATGTAACTTCATCACAGGAGTAAAATTCATCATATTTACAGCCCAGACAATTATGCAGGTGTGTACATACACGGCAGGGATCTTGGGGCAGGGGGCATTTAGAATTCTGCCCACCACAATCTCTAAGGCTAAAACATCTTTACACGTATATGACTTCATTTATATTTGTAAAACTTCAAGGGAAGCTAGGAAAGCAATTATCTAGAATTACTTAGAATATTCACTATTGTGGGAAGCAGGCTCTTCTAGCCATGAAATAAAGGGCAGGGGACCAGAGTAGGGTCCAATAGTGTTTGTCAAGCAAAGAATTAGCAAAATGATACAGGCGTTGAAGTATTATTACCCACATTTTAGAGACGGGACACTAAGACTTAGCACTGATCATACTGAAATGCCAAGGCTGTTAAAAGATAAAGTTTCTTGCAGCCACTGAGCAAGAAATCAGGCTGGATAGCTCCCACTGGACCCCACCTCAGGGTCATTTATTACTTTGGTGAGACTATGTAGAGATTTGGATCTATCTCTGTGTCAGGCTCCTATGGATAGAATACTCAAAATTAACATATTAACAGAAGCGCTATTTATTTAAGTATAAAGTGAAATGTAATTTTCACATGGACTGAAATAGCTGTACTCATAGGACCAGTGCATTTTTCTCCTCTGTAGGTAGATCTAAAATACGAATACAAATCTGAATCAGAAGGTTGTTTCCTAAGCATAAAATCAAGAAAGGGCATTAGTTAGCAAATTAAATGACTGGGACTAACTTCACACTGGGGCCAAGTAACTTAAAGGCTGTTAAGTAAGGCCTCTCTCTCTGGATAGTGCTTGGATGGGCAATAACATTGTTGTCCTGCAGTAGGGAAGAACAAATCTGACTCCACATTAGATCTGTTCCTTTAGCTCTAGTCCTGGGCTCTGTTTCCTGTGCTTAGTCCTGCTGGTTCTGCACGTTTTGTAAGAGAATGTTGCCTAGAGCCTGAAATACACAGGACAGCCCATTCTTAAGGCTCTGACCTTTAAGGTATAACACTTTTCCATTCATACAGAGATTTAAAAAAAGTTGCAGAATAGAAAATAACATTTGTTGTGTTGGAGGTTTACAGGAACATCATGACCTGACCTACATGGACAGCTGCAAGAACAAAGGATCCTGACACTCAGAAGTTTACAGCAACCAACCATAGCCCCTCCCTTTTTAGTATTAAAAAAAGCCTGAATTCTGACTTGGGTGAGATGAGTAAGATGGTTCTCTAGGATATTAGCCCTCCATCTCCTCCGTCTGCTGATTTTCCAAATAAAGTCATTATTTCCTGCCCCAACACCTTGTCACCTGATTTATTGGTCTTTCCTGCAGCAAGCAGAATGAGTTTGAACTCAGTAACACTTCCAGCCCCGACCCCCAGGCTTTTAGGGCTACAGATACCATTTTGAGGAGCTTAGACACTCTATCAGGAAACACTCAATCCTCCTGTCTTGAGAGTTCTGTGTTTTCACATGTTGTCCAGACCTTTGAGTTTATCCTACAGTTTATTTACCAAGAGAGGATCATATTTTCCTATCATTTCCATGTTCTTGGTGGTGAGTTGGCACCTCAGTAGAGTTACCAAGTTCTGAAAACTGGTATAGGTATTTTTCAAACACTCATTTTTCTTTTGTTGAAATTCCTGTAAGTAATGTGTTTTAAAGCTGTGCCTTGCCTGTCTAATTTCTGTTGCTCACTTCATTACCAGCCCACGGCAAACTTAGCAAAATTAAAATAACCATTAAACCTCAATCTTTTTTTTCTAGTAAAAAGAATACAATAAAAACTTTATAATAATACTTAATTTTTTCAAAAAGCTCCCCCCCCAAAAAACTCTATTTCACATACATTGTCTCTTATTTCAGAAAAAGTCTATTAAATAAGAAAAGTTCAGAGTATTATATTTATGGTTACACTCAACCAGATATGTACAGATGTTTTTCCAGTAAGATAAAAGCATTATTATTTGTAATATACTTTAATACTAATTTGGACTGGTAACTATAATTCTTCAAAAAGACAAGGTGTTGTGGCAAACACACTCTCAAGTCTTCATTTAAGGAATTGACATTTATGTGATACATAAACTTACTCATTAAAAAAAAGAATAGTTTTGTATTTTTACCCTTAGGGATCAGTCATGTGATTGTTACACATAAAAAGCAAAGATAATGTGGAGAAAATACGCTTTTGTTGGTATGATTTGTAGAAGTGAACACTTTACTGGAATTATCTAAAAATTGCTTCAATGCAGCATTTAACTTCACATGTGGGGCACAGTCTCTAGGCTCCAAAATTTCACCAATTAATATTATCATGAAAGTTTAATGACAAAATATTCTACCCAACATACACTGGCAACAGAAATACAGTGATGTGTCTTTCCCGTAGGCACCAGAATTCCTTTATTAACCAGTTTTGAAGAACACATAAAGTGCCTTATTTGGGAAAAAAAAAAAAAAGGCTTCATGACATTTATAACACTGTTATCAAGGTAAAAATTTCTGACATTCATATAAGAAATGGTCTTAAGAATTCTTTTACTCATCAGTGAGTGTATATAACAATGAAAAAAATTCACAGTGACTTTTATGCTATGATTGGGAATTTCTTCCTGCTGTTCTCAAATGTGAAGAGGAAATGGAGTTTCTATTTCTTCATAACTGAGCTGTTGTTTTTGTAAGACCCCATGAACCTAGGTGGAGAGTTAGCATGTAGGTGCAGGTACAAAATTTAGTGTTGTCTCATAGAGTTTTATCTAGTGCCAACCTATAAATAGTCAAGTCTTGAGATGTTACTCACTTGTTATGCCATCCCCTTGCCCTACGATTACTTCTGGGAGTTGACTGTGCCCTCACGGGTTGACAGGTAGGTGAGCAGGGGTAGGCACTAGCTTACACCAGGGGCAGCATACTCGTATCACCCCTGGTCTTTGGAGATTCCACAGTGATGTCCTTCCCCACCTGATAATTTCTGCTGATCTCCTGTGTTGAAGTCTGTGACTGGTGACCTTGTGGACTGTTCTCTGACTCTGGTACCTCACCTCAGGAACTGATTTTATCTAATGCCAACCTATAAATAGTCAAGTCGCCTTAGGAACTGACTATCTTCACTTTCTGCCTGGGACCCATTCAGCTCTCACATTGCCATCACCCACTGAGGCTTGCTTTGTAATTCCATTTGTTCCTGGTTGAGTGTCATCTGCCTTGCCCTAGGTCCAAGGTCTTTCCTTTCATTACTAAAGTGAGTATTTCTGGCTGACTTGTCAACCAACCTCATGAGATACCTACTAAGTTTCCCCACGTGGTCCTTGAACAGTCTTCAGGACATGAAATATGAAAGTCAAGGGGGAGCTTCTGGGCAGCCAGCCTGGAAGTCTCCCATTCCCCAAGTGCACCGCTGCACGTATTTCAGTCAGGATGCCCTGGATGAGTGTGCAGGCACTCATCCAGACACTGGGGGAGCTCCTGTACTTTCCTGGCTATTTCTAAAGCCACTCTCAACCCCTAGGCTTGACTGGGGAAATGAGAAAGAGTTTTCCTCCTTTACCCTATCACCTCTCTTCCTATATTTCCTTGAGGACGGAAGATGTATGCTTCCTCTTTTATTACTGTTCCATCAGCATTTTCCAAATTGCTGATCACTACCCTCTAGTTACCAGGACATGACATTAACTTAATAGGTAATTATTATTATTTTTCAATGAAAAAGAATGAAAACTATTAAAATGCATTGCAAACTGGAAAGGTGTACAAGTATTGTTTTGTGATACTTTGCTCGTGTGTGTGTGTGTGTGTGTGTGTGTGTGCGCGTGCTGGGTATCTGAAGAAAATGTGTTTCTTGCTGTAAATCAGGGTTTAAAAGGCTTGAATGCCATGGTTTCTGTGTAGTCTTCCTTCCTAAGTTCAAAGTCAGCGAGGACTAAGACATCCTCCCTACCCTATGGAGGAATCTTCAAGATCAATACACTGGAACTAGATCTTGATCTTTTAAATAGGAGCAAAAGGAATTTAGCCAAAACTTCTTCTTTCCACCAAGCCTGGCTCTAAATCCCTGATAACTTACTGAAGAAATCAAGTACTACTATGACCACATCTCTTATGTTGCCAGGGATGGTCCTGGATTTTACCTGTCAATTTCCCATTCCACCGAACTTTCTTCTCAGATTTTGCCATTTCTTTTTAAGCAAAGTATTATTGTGAATTGTGGCATCAGAATAATTAAGGATGAATTTGACAGACCTCTTCTTTGTACTTCCACATCCTGCCATGGTCTTGTATAGAAGTAGCTGACACAGATGTGAAGGGAACAGAGTTTCTCATTTTAACTCATGGTGAACTTTCAAAGACAACCAGCAATAGCCTGCCTCTCTTTTCTCAACTTTTTTTTTTTTCACACAATGTAACTGATACCTTTTTTTTTTTTTTTTACTTTGAGTTTAATCTGATTAGTGATTAAAACCTTCCAGAAATTAATTCTCATATTTGCTGGATTATGAATGTGTTTAGTAGGGTAAAAGGATATATATCTTTTTTTCGTTTGTTTATTGAAATACAGTCAGTTAACAATGTGTCAGTCTCTGGTGGACAGCACAATGTCCCAGTCATACATATATTCGTTTTCATATTCTTTTTCATTAAAAGTTATTACAAGACATTGAGCATAGTTCCCTGTGCTATACAGAAGAAACTTTTTTAAAATCTACTTTTATATATAGCAGCTAGCATTTGTAAATCTCTGTAGCTGACACCTTTTAAAGGACAGAATGCAGGGCAATCAATGATAGAAAAACTAGTACCTTCACAAGAGTGGCTAAGACAGCTAACTCTTTCTCAAAGCAGTTGGCAATGTGAGAGGTTGTGGGAGGAAGTATATACAATATTGTTGCCCCAGCCATTTGGTGTGTCCCCTCGTTGTGTTGGATGTGTCCAGAAACTGGTACCATGAAGGAAACCTCCAGCCACCACACCCCCAATACCTGTGTGCTCCCAGAAAGATAGGTACTTTTCACTCACACTTTTGGAACCTGGGGTAATATTGCTTATCTTGCAGAGTATTTGTGAAGATGAGTGGAGATTAGTGTATAGTACCTTAAACACTGACGTATAATGTTATGTAAATGTTGATAAATAAATGTTTTGTATTTGCTGCCTTTATTGCTATCTTATGTGCTCTCAGTTGACCATCTCCTCTACCTAGACTCCCAGTTTTCTTTTAATGACTCAGCTATTTAGGTGCAAATAGGTTAGGTACCCCTGGCTTGCTTCCTCAGAAAGTCAGTATTTTCCAGAATCCTTTGTTTTTATACAGGCAGTGTTCCAGTCTCTAGCAGAACTGGCCTTAGCAGTTGTACTACAGTCCCATGGCCTGACTTGAACTGTACTGAATAGACCTCTTTGATTCCAAATATCTCCTCCCCATTTGCATAGTATTAAAATTATTTCACTACAATTGGAGTTTTGAGTTTAGGTCTTGAGGGTGTTCAGAATTTTAAGAATAATAAGATAGTGGGTTGCAAGGGCTTTCCAATAGAATTTTGACAGATAAGGAAACTAAAACCCAGAAAGGTTGAGTAACTTTTCCTAGCTTACCCATTTCAATTCCTATACCTTTACTTGTATAGAAAAGAAAATGGAAACCCAGAGCAGTGAAATAGCTCAGGTCCTATATCAAGATGTAAATATACTTGGAACCAACTATGAAATCAAGCAATAAAATCCACTGCCTGAAGTAAAATCTGTACCTGAAGTTAGAAGTAAAACGTAATGGGAGTGTATTTTGTAAATATTAAACGGATGCATTTTTATTTCTCCACTCAATCATGTTTACTGGCAGCCTTAAATTTCCGAAGCTACGCTCAAAGTTTATTTGTCAAGGGAAGAAGAGCAAGGTACTGCCTAAAGCAAAGAGGCCAACAGTCAACTCTGAGATTTAAACCTGAATTTCTCAGTCTCTTTAGCAACATTTCAGTCCTACAAGCCAGAAGTCACAAAAGAATTTTCTAAGTTATTTTATTTCACTCGTTCATAATTAAAAAGCTTGCTTGATGCGCTTGATTATACACTACTGCGTAAGGGAGAACACATCCAGATCACAAAAGGAAAGGGAGGGAGCTAGCTCCTTAGAATCCTGGTGAATTGTGCCAAATTGAGACAGAGGGCAGAAAACAGGGAAGTCAAACACCAAGGCTCTGGTTTGCCCTCACTCAACTCCAAATGTGTCTGGTACCAGGATGGGGAAATTGCATCATTTGACTGTACTCCCTCATCTCTTCCTGTATCTATGCCCTTCTGCCACGTAACTTTGCAGTGCCTGCCTCGGCAGACAGCGTGACCTGTATGCCACTTGATTCTGAACTCAACCACTGACTTGCTTTGGCCAAGAGATTAAGACAAACGTGGCAGGGAGCCAGTTTTGAGCCTAAACTTTAAGAAGTCTTCCTGTCTCTTCTTGTCTTCTTGTGCCTCTGTCATTGCCATGAGAACATGCTCAGGCCAGCCTTCTAGAGGATGAGAAGCACACGGAGCATAGCTGAGTCGCCCTGCACCCTTCAAAGCAGCTTAGAGCAGTGAACACCAGCTACCCCCGAACAGGTGAGTGAGTCCAGCCAAGATCAGTACAGCTGCCTAGCTGATCCCCAGCTGAGTCCAGACGTGTGAGCCATACACATATAACTCATACACCTCTAAGGTTTGTTGGTTATTTGTTATGCAATTTTATTTTAGCAAAAGGTTACAAAAGAAGTAGTATGCTTTGCATGCTTTTTCAAGAATAATAGGGAGAGGTTGTTAGCCTGGAGAAGTTATCCAATATGGTTTGGGGCAATGTCAGCAGCTGGACAGAGTGATACAGACAAGCCTGATTCAGACTTCCTGGTTCCTTATTGCATGCATGTGACATGCAAAGACTGAGATGTACCTAAATGACACAGTGAGGGGAAACAGGGGTGATGAGAGGGCCAGTGGTCTAGGGGAGTCTCCAGGTCCAGCACATGAAAACTAACACGTGGCTCAACAAGCCAGATCCATCCAGGCGCACATGGCATTGGCGGTGCCAGTCTAGGGAGCATGGCAGAGATCATTCCTATATCTTTACTTGTAGAGATAAGGGAATGGAAACCCAGAGAGGTGAAATAGCTCAGGTCCTGTATCAAAATGTAAAGACACTTGGAACAAACTATGAAATCAAGCAATAAAATCCACAGCCTTTCAAAGTAGTTTGGGATTTCCAGAGTCTTTACCTCAAAGCTGCAGAAAGTAATTATCTGATTGTTAATGAAAAGAGCTGTTTACTTTCTCACCTAAAATTTCAGTCAGCAGAAGTAGGCTTAGCCCAGCCCGCTGTCTGAACTCTTTCCAGGTCCCCCCAGGGGATGTTGGTGTTCCTGCTCTGGGCTTCCCTACACTCCCCACCTCAATCGTTTCTTCCTTTAAGACCCATCACTAGAGAAAGGCTTTCATGTTATGATGTGAAATCAGAAAGCCAACAACTCCTGAAAGCACAGTTAAGGTCACTCAAAGGTATAACATAGGCAGAAAAAGGAAATGGACGTGCAGAAAACAAACTTAACTTGTTCACAATTTTGCCTCTTATCTTTAGATGATCTTTGCCCAAATTGTGTTCTAAGAGAGTGCCTCGTGAATATAAAACAAGTAAATCAGTAAACCACACTCCCTGCGGCCAATCAGGAACTCGACCATGATAAGGTAAGGTGGGAAATCTGTCCCTGAGAATTTACACATTAACCACCATTAGATGTCTTGCTGTTAAAAATAATATTTTAAATTTATTTCCTTTCAACCAGCTTATTTCAACCCAGAATTGTCTTTTCATAAGGCATTCATTAAAAGTTCATAGAACCTGTCCTGGGAACTCTGACTTGATGGATCTACACTGTACTGAGAGCTTGGCCTGTTTGTTACACATGTCACTAGAAAACTTACACTAGGTCCACCTCTCTGGAAGAAGTGAAGTTTTTCTTCAATAATTAATTCTCTATCATTCACTCAAGATCGGTAGATCAGAGTCTTAAATATAATTTTCTTTTGGTCAATGAGAAAGGAAAACAGGAGTATAAGAATATGCTAAAATTTGGATGATTGTTCACTATTTATTTTAATCACATTTTTTTCTTTAAGCTAAGCCTTCTTGGCATTATTTTTACCATTCAAATTATAAATAAACTTACTAAATTTAATACTAAGTTAGGAAACATTTAAATTAAATATTATTATTATTTAATTTATTTATTAACATTTTTATGTATTATTAAATTTAACATTATTATTTATTTAATTAATTTATTTATTAGCATTTAATTTAAATGTTTCCTAACTTAATATATGATTTCTTCTTTGACTCTGGGTAATTTAGAAATACCATACTTTATTTACAAAAACTCGGGAATTTTCTCACCATCTTTTTTGTTATTGATTTTGACTTGTGACAAGACATTTTGAATTCTCTTACTTCCTAACTCTTTTTAATCCCCTCCTCACAAACTTGTGAGTTTTGCTGATGGAGTTTAAACTTCAACATTTCTTTACAAAACTTTTCAAACATTGAGCACAGATGAAGTATTTTACAGTGAACATCCATATGACCACCACTTGGTTTCTATCATTTACATTTTACTGTACTTGCTTTATCACAGATTTTTCTGTCTCCTTCCATCCCTCTATGCACCCATCAATTACTCGTATTTTTTTAGGTATCTCAAATTTAGGTATCATTACACTTACCTAAGTGCAGTGACCACTTCAAATCTAGAGGCTTTAAATAAAGTGAATTTCCCCCACTAAATATATATTATTTGCATAAAGAAGTGATATCAAATACAAATCTAACAGAAGTCAAGTAAGATAGTTAGATAGATAGACAGAAAGACAGACAGATAAATTCTGGTACTTACTACTTCTGGGAGTGATACAGCATTGACACATTAATTCTACAGTCCTTCATTTAAAAATAAACAATACTCTGAAAGATATAAATTTTCCAACAGATGTGTTTTTATGAATTACGTCAGAAGCAGAGACTGCTAGGTCTCCTCATACATATTTTCTTCTTTTTCCTTCATAATGTAATTTCCTGATTTTCATAATAGAAACTCCTGATTGTTAGCTGGACACACTACGTTTTGCCAGCTTCCCTTTCAACTGTTTGTTGATCAAGTCCTAGCCAACTTCTCAGAAGAGGTCATAAAGGAACAAGGCATAACTTTCTTCACCCCTCCTCCTCCTCCCTTCTGGCTGGGATGTAAATGTGACAGCTAAGGGTCAGCAGCCATCCTGAACTGTAAAATAAACAATGATGAAACAGCAAGCTAAGAGAAGTGGGTCCTTTTGCTATTTTAAAGCCTTGACCACATTATATAGCACCCTTAGTAACCCACGATTCCCTGGATTTCTGTTTAAGTGAAAGCAAAATAAACCTCTTTATTGCTGAAGCCATTCTTATTTGGGGGTTTCTGTCATACACAGCTAAATCTAATTTTAGTTAATGTAAAAAAAACTGACATTTGTGATCAAGTGGAAGAGAAAAAGTGAGCATATTAATGAATGGTTTGAGAAATATAATTTTAAAAATTTCAGTTATATTACTTTCACAAATATAAAACAATCCACTATGTCTTTATTTTTAGCATACAAATGGCAGTTATAGCCTACTTATATCTCTGTAATTATCTTCTCTCCCGCTGGATTATATGATTTGCTAAGAGAGGCAATTGAAATCAATGTAAAAGAATTTTTTATATTACATAAATTAGATTTTATAGTTTTATGTTGTCTATTTCATGTTTTTCATATTTATTTGGAAGAACTCTTTATATCAAGGATATTTTACTTTATTTGTTACACATAGTATGACTTATTTCTTTCAGATTATCATTAAAATTTAGTTTATGGCGTTTTTTGACCTATGGAAATTCTTTTAATTTGTGTCATAAAATCTGTAAGCATTTTTACCTATGAATTCTGCCTTTGCATACTTTGAAAAGTCTTCCTCCAAACTCTTAAGATCTTGTAAGTAAATGGCCATTTTTTTTCTAGATTTTGAGAAAGGTATATTATTCTTCAAATATTAATCTTCAGCACATTGATTTTATTTGGTTGTTCTTTTGTTTCTTTGCTTATGGCTGAAATAAGCAAGTAACCCTACAACCGTTCACTAAACAATTTCCCCACAATATAAAATGTCCAGTTTACTATATAATATATTATGAATACACATGCCTAATTTCTATGTCTTCTATTCTGGTCCGTTGAATGTTATACTGATTTCTTTGGCATGAATATATTTGCTTTACCTGAATTCTGCAAATTTGGGAAGCATTTCTACATTGAGCAAGGGTCTTTTAATTATAGAGTGTAGTCTCCCTTCTGTGGTATTTCTTCAACATTTCAACTCTCATTTGTTTTTATGTTCTTCTACTTCCAATAGCATTTAAATTTTTACCTCATAATTTAACACAATCATTTCCCCCAAATTGTCATATCTTCAAAAATGTATATTGAGTACTTAACTATCTTCCAAATAGGTGCAGTGCAGTGTGTAAACTATCATAACGGGTATTATACAGAGTTGAATGGATACACCTTGTATATTTCTTCAAAGAGATTTTTAATTCTTTGGGATAATAATGGAAAAATAACTGAACCATAAATTTGTAGTAATAGATTGCCATGGCTCTGCCAAATTTTGCCTGTTTCATTTTGGACAAGTCAGTGAATCTCTTTACATTTCTTCTCATTAATGTATAGATTGAAAGAAGTAAAGCCAAAGAACTCCAAATTCTCACAGAGTTTATGGTTATTATAGCCTTGGTAATCCTTAAATTTCATAAGCATTTGAGCTGAGATTTTGTGTATTCAACAACAGTAACTTACTTCTTGTGGATTGACCAAATATGATTGCTCTTTCCCAACTGACCTTCACAGGACCTCTGTGTGATAGGATCAGAATCATGTAACAGACATTTCTGCTCAATGAATTTTCACTGGCTTATCTGAAACGACGTGAAGATGGATATCTTCTCCATATTCCCATTTGATGTCTCAACTCTATATGATGGATACTTGCTGAATATTTAATCTATTAGCAGAAACTGCTAAAACATCTGGAATCATAATAAAGATTTCTGGAATCTAAAACTCTGGGAACATTGCATCAGATCAATTAAAAACATTAAACCTGTTTTGTTATTTAACAGATAATATTCCCCCATTTGTATCTGAAGCTGCTGTAATGCAGTGATGAAGAGCACAGTCTGGGGCCAACCCACTGAGATTCACGTCCTTCCTCTGCTCATTACTGGCTGTATGATCTTGGGCAGTTTGCTCTGCGTCTCTTTACCTCACTTTTCTTTAAGATGGAGATCACAACACCTTCTTTCCTAGGATTGTCTTCAAGTTTCAATGAGTTGGTGTCTGGCACATAGTAAGAACTACATAAATGGTTCCCTGCTTTGTTAGCTCGAGGACTGTCATTGGAATATAAGCTCCATGTAGACAGGACTGTCTGGGTCACTGATACATCCCAGCAGAGAGCAGGCCCTAAATACGTTTTGTGTTGAATAGATGTATTGAATCAGTGGCCTGTTAGGAGAATTTTTAGGTTACACCATGTTTTCTCAAACTTAATACTCTTGACATATTGGACCAGATACTTCTTTGTTGTGAGGGTTTTCCTGCTCACCATAGGATGTTACCAGCATCCCTGGTTTCTACCTGCTGGATGCCAATAGCATCTCCCCTTAGTTAGGACATACGAAATGTCTCCAGATGGTGCCAATATCTCCTGGGAGATGAAATCACCCCCAGCCACTGACAACCACTGAGTTATACAAAACTTTACCCTAAAAGTATAAAATCTATATCTGAGAACTATTGGTGTTCATATGTCAACAAATACACATTTTTGTTGTTGTTGTTGAAGTTTTGAATTTGTGCTGAGAAGACAGCAAAAAAGATATTTCTTGTTACTGTAATGTTAAATGAAATCCTAAAAGAATAGACTGCCTGAAAATCAATACCCCGAGACACTGGAGAGACGACTACTGAATTAATCAATCTTTTCCTCCCAAGAGGTCATTCATTTATTCATTCAACAGATGGCGTATGTGACTAAACAAAACAGTCAAGTGTCCCTGTTCTCATTGGCCTGATATTCTGGGGGAGGGCATACAGGGTGGCGTAAGCAATAAACAGTAAGCAATCAGGAGGTAAATTAGATGGTATGTTGGAAATGATAAATTTGATAGATTAAAAAAAGTAGTTCACTGTAAGGGGAATCAAAGTGTGGGCGTAGAAGAGGGCAGATTGCAGGCTTACACTGGTCATGGTGGAATTCATTTAGAGCAAAGTCTAAAAATGTCCTGGTGGGAGGTTTAGGACTCACCTAGAAGATTATTGCAGACAAGAGGAAGCAGCTATACCTTGGCTCTAAGACAAGAATATGCCAATTGTGTTCAAAGAATAATTAGGAAGCAAGAGTGGAGCAGAGTGAGATGGGAAATGGGATTGAGGAGGAAGAGGGAACAGTAAAATGAGGTGGGGTTAAAAAATGCACAGAAAGGAGAGGGTTTCGGGCTTCTGCTCCAGAGGACATAGGAGAGCCTTTGCATAGTTCTGAGCAGTAGACTGATGATCAAATATTTATTTTAAAAAATATATCTCGATTTTCTATGTTGAGTACAGACTGTAATGGGGCAAGAACAGAAGCTGGGAGACCTGTTAAGAGGCTACGGAGGTAGTCTAGGTGAGAAGTGATGATGGCTTGAGTCAGGATGAGAGCAGTGGAGGTGGTAGAAATATTCGGATTCTGGATATATTTTTAAGCTACAACCAAGACTTGCTGAGAAAAATACAAGAGTCAAGAATTAACCCAAGGCTCTTGGCCTGGATAACTGGAAGGCTGGTGTTGCTCTAAATGAGATGGGGGAATATTGTAAATGGAGCAAGTTTGGCGGGAGGTGGGTAGGAGAGGAGTTCAGTTCTGGACATCCTGAGTTTCAGATGACTATTGGACATCAGAGTGGAGACGTTAGTACTTGGTTGTGTATATGAACGTGACATTCAGATGAGAAATCTGTGCTGCAGATATGAGTTTGCTAGTCATTGACATAGAGGTGGCCTATAAAGCCTGGAGAGTCACAGGGGAAATAAGAGGACCCAGAACTGGCTCACCTGCAGCACTCCAAGCATAGAAGTGGTGAGAAGAAACAGAACAAAGAAAAGAGACAGAGAGTGAAAGCCCCCAAAAGAAGAAATCTGCAAACTGATCGTTTAGTTTGGTGATGTGGAGATCACTCGTGAGGGTGCTCGTTTTGGCTCCAGCAGCAGCCACCTCTAAACAAGAACTTGAGAGGAGCGAGTTCACTTGAGAGGTTCAGGAATGTCAGTAGTGAAGTGGAGAAATGATGTAAGAAAGAGAAGAGAAGGCAGCCAATAAGTGTGCATTATGGAGCAACACGTGACCACTGGTGCTCCATCACATAAGAAAACTCTGGGAAAGAGTCTAATAAAGTATCACTCAGGATTATTTTTCCTGGGAAGCAAGAGGCGGTGTATTTTACACTCCCAGGAATTAGTTAACACTGTTGTGGGGAGAGTGTGGGTGATGTTAATTCCCTGATATTTCTCACTTCCTCCTCACGTGAGTGTGACTTCCTGAGCATCTGGAAAGACTCAGGCAGAGATGCTGATCCTGGGAGTTTTTGAGTTGACCTTTAGCACAGTGAACGGGTAGGAGTGAGACATTATACCATCTCTGTAAGAGCACTCTTGGTGGAGAGGAGATGATAATGAAAGCCAGAAAGTAGCAGTTTTGAGAGAGAGTACAGATAACTTTCAGGAGTAATTCTACTAAAACAGGGGCAAAGAAATGGACCAACAACTGATGGAGGTAGTGGGGCTGAGAGAAGTTTTAACAAAATGATAATAATTGTAACACTTCAGTAGACAGTACTGATCTAGCAGAAAGCAAGAAACTGATGCTTTAAGAGAGAGTAGGGGAGAATTACAGGAGTGATGACTTGAGAAAAACAGAGGATGAACTCTGACCCACAAATGCCAGTGTTGGCTTCAGGCAGAAGCAGACAGGAGCAGGGAGGAAGAGAGTACAGATGTTTGAAGGTGGGTCCTGGGATGGAAGAAGTCTGTAATGCTCCTGGTCTGACTGTTTTATTTTTCCTAGTGAAACCAAGAAAGGAAGTAAGCTGAGAGTGAAAATGGGAGAGGCATTGTTTCCAGTAAAGATACAAAAATAGTTATCTAGAACAATGGGAGAGCAAATGACTAGGAATGTCTAGTACAACTGCCTGGCAGACTAAGGGTCTATTTGGGACTCATGGTCATGAGTCAGCATCATATACATATATTTTAAAAAAAAATTTTTTTTTCAGCATGATCAACTTCCAGAATAAAGGAGCAGGAATGGAAGAGTGAAAGTTTAAATGAAGTGGTTTGCTGGAGCTGGCTCCCACCTGAGCTGATGCTGAAAGTTTGAAATTGGCCATGGTGAGACTATTTACAACAGGGACATTGGCCAATGCTGCATAGCAGGGTCTTGTTTGTTTGTTTTTCCCCGAGATGTCTGGTTGTTAAATATTTACCAGCACACTCTGCTTAGAGGTTATATACAAGGCCTATTCTATGCTTTCTTTTTGTCCACTCTTAAGACAAACTTTCTTAAAGAATTAATACTCAGAGGTAGACACAGTTTGTATTCAATTGACTTCTATTGAATGATACACAACTAGAATAAAAAAAAATTGGGGCAAAATGTTTCCTACCTTAAAATTCCATGTATTAGGTCCTCATCCTTGGATCCTTTATGGGCACAGACAGAAACATAGAAATATTCATGTAGGTACATCCAGCAAGCAATGACACTCAGCATTAGGAACCAAAGAGAGTGGGACAGCCTGGTGAACTCTTCACCTTACTCTCCCATTTCTTAATCACCTCTCTCTCCTAGTCATTCCACAGTCCTTGGGGTTGCTCCTGGGCAGGGAATCTTTGTGGATGATAGTTCCATAGCCCAGTGCACTGTAATTCAGAAATGCTCCCACTGAAGAAAGCATGCAGTAAAACAAAGAAGGAGGTCAGTGTTATTACAGGGATAACGGAGCATCTACTCCATCCTTTAATGTAAATGATCTGTACACTTTGGTCATGTAGGCACATTATTATTTTATAGCAATTTACTTGATCCCAAAGCAAAAGTGTACCCACTGGAGCTGAGAACCATTGCTTTAGTATAGTTTTCATATCAAGATCATCAGTGCGAGTTCTTAAGTGTCTTGAAGGGTCCTTTGTGCATGGCAAAAACTACGTCCAGTTACTTAGTTTTTAAATTAAAATAACTTTCATTAAAGTTGTAATTATAAAGGAAACTACCTTCTCATAAGCTTTTAATTTCACTAAGAAATCTTATTCTACTATTTATAAAACTAATAAGCAAAGAGCAATTATTTTCTCTTTTACTTTGATGAATGTTCAGTTAATTCGAGTTGAATAGACTGAATTACTTTAAATAATTAATCCCATTGACAAATTTAGTAAACTACATTTTCCAGAATATTTTAGGCTGCACTTAGAAATTTTATATATTTTATCTTTAAAGCATTTAAAAAACCTTCTGACAACTTGAAATCAAAACCATAACAAGGAAAACCTGTCTATACATTTAAAACAGTCTTGTAAATATAATGAAGTAGGATAGTAAATAAAATGCATCTCCAGTTTTTGTATTTTTACAAACTTAGTCAAGTTCTCAGATACAGTTTTAGCTTAAAATCTCAATTCCAAAATCTACTGCACATTTTAATTTACACTCAGATCCTTTCACTTAGGTTCTATTAAACATTATAAATTCTTTAGATACCAACCCTATAAAGCTACCTCAGGAGCTAAAAAGTTTATTCCAGACCTTGAACTCAAAATATAAGTGATCTTGGGTTAATATATTACTTTCTCATCTCTTTATTTAATTTAAAATTTCCTGTGGTCGATAGACTACATAATCATCAATGGAAGCATATTTACCATTTCAGAGGAGTGAGGTTGACAATTCATGGTAATAATATGATGACTTAAGAATCAGAGCCCAGGAACAAAACGCAAGGGCCACATCACACATAGGGATCTTGTGAGCCTCCAACTGGCATGCTTAGTTCCTTTTTAGAGTCGCTAAGGTATCAGGAGCTTTCAACTCACACACATACCCAGTTCTTACACCCGGTTGGCATAGCCTGAAGTCTGTACACGGAACCTCCACCTCAGCACTGCTAGACTGAATTCCATAATCTTTCAAATTTGGGGGAGTGCATGAGACTAGAGACGGTAAGTTGTATCACTGTGTCTATCTTGTCTTCCTCTGCCCAGACATTTTCTTATCCACATAGTCAGCACTTCTCACAGCATTTCTCACAACTTGATCTGTTTTGAATACAACCTTATTTTCATGCAAACACTGAGCTAACCTCTCATATCAGTGATAGCTTCATAAACCCTAATTTTATCATTTTCAACAATATTTTTTTAATTGTGGTAAAATATCCATAACATTTTAACCATTGTAAGTGCACAGTTCACTTTGAGTACATTCACAGTATTGTGCAACTATCACCACTAACCATTTTCAGAACTTTTTCATTATCCCAAAGAGGAATTCTATACTCCTTAAACAAGTATTCCTTATTTTTCCCTGCCTGCCCACCCCTGCACCTGGTAATTTTGTTCTACTTTCTATCTCTATGAATTTGCCTATTCTAAGTACTTCATATAAGTAGAATCATATGCTATTTATAATTTTGTGTCTGCTTTATTTCACTTAGTATAATATCTCCAATGTTCATCCACTGTCGCATGTATCATAATTTCATTCATTTTTTAAGGCTGAATGATATTCCATTGCATGTATATAGCACATTTTGCTTATGCATTTATCTGTTGATGGACGTGACATTGTTTCTACCTGTTGGCTGTTGTGAATAGTGTTATTATGGACATTGGTGTCCAAATATCTGTCTGAGTCCCTGCTTTCAATTCTTTGGAGCATATACCTAGGAGTGGAATTGCTGGAATTCTGTGTTTCTTTTTTTGAGTAATTGCCATACTGTTTGCTACAATGGCTGCATCATTTTACATTTCCACCAGCAATGCACAAGAGTCCTAACTTTTCCACATCTTTGCCAACACTTGTTATTTTCTGATTGTTTGTATAACAGACCCATTTTAATGGGTTTGAAGTAGTTTTAATCTGCATTTCCATAATGACTAGTGATGGACACATTTTCATGGGCTTAGACAATTCTAACTGACACGAGAGTGAGTATGGTCTATGGAACGAGTATGGTGTATGGAATTTCTGTATTTAGAAGACTAGGTTAGAATTCGAAATTAAATAATTACCACTATGTGATCTGGAATAATGTAGTTAAACTCTTTGAGCCTCAGTGTCTTCATTTAGAAAGTGAGGGGAATCATATTTATTTTTCAGAGTTTAAGGTGCACACCCAAATAATGTCTTTGTTAGTAATAATATGAAAATAAATTTAATGTTTCATATCAGCATGCTAATTATACTCGAAAAATTCCATATGAAATTCCTGTTTTTCTGACAGCAAAGAAACTCTCTATTTCCCAAGTCATTTAACATCACATTACAGGAGAAATGAAAAGAAGATGGTCCTTAAAGCAATGAAACTAATGATCATAAAATTGAATTTTAATGTATAAAAGTTAAAGTGAAATAAACTATTTAATGTCTTTTTTTTCTTAAATAAAACACATCCTACATTTTTTCCCCACTTCACTACTCCTAAGAACTTTGGCTTGCTTAAAGTTCTGAGTTAAACAACAGAAGAAATTCTAGACTTCTTGTAATGGGGGCTTGAACAAACTAATAAATCTTGAGCTGCTGGCATTGTTCGGTAGCAGACACAAGGGTGATGTTTTATTTGCTTAACAGAGGGGGGAATTAGATCTGGTTGTGCTGTCTGGGCAGAGTGATAGATCTAACTCCTCTATCTAAATGAGGATCATTATTTTGAATAAATTCTTCTTCTGTGTCAGAGAAAATGGAGCCCAACACTCTGTAATACAGACAAAGGAGAGGAAGGACACGGGACTGCCCACTCCTTTTCAGGCAGAGATCTGTCACAGATGAAAGCAGAATTGATTAAAACATCCATTTTCTGATTTTCTGCCAAGTTACATCACTTGTAGATAAGGAGATGGGCCTGAAAAGTAATCCAGCTACAGTCATTAATCACGCATCGTAGATTCGCCATTGGTGTTTAAGAACTCCCCTTTGGCAGAAGCAACTGATTGCTATGCAGATTCCTGTTATGTCTCTTAAAGCAGCTAAGTATCAGAAACATAAAAATTCTGTACTCATAACTCACTGAGCATATAAGACATTCACTGAACTAGTCCTTGAAGGAATTAAAAAAATGCTTTTCAGCTTTTCTGATTGAGAACAACCCCTAAGTCTCCCAAGAAAAATGAGTGAGTTTTCATGGATTCCACCAAAATACTTGGGTTAATGATTATGATCATTTGTTCTTGTGTCTCCCTAATGTAAGAGCACACAAGGTAGAAATAATCATTTTTTACAAAAATGAATCAAGCCTGGGGTTGAATTTTCAAACTACTTCTTCATATCTGTGGGTGACCTGGGACAAGATAATCTCAATGAACCTCAAATTCCTTTTCACTAAGAAGGAGATAATAATCTGAGCCACACAGGACTATTGGTACCAAGAAATGTAGTAATGTTGGTGAATGCACCCAGCACAGTGCCAGACTAGCAGGTACTCAAAATAAGTTTTTCTTAATTTTTTTAACCTTTATATATATTATTATTTATAAACTTCCCACATACGTATCATTCATTTCTCTAATTTTATATATAAGCTCTTAAGGGTAGAAAAATCATATCTCCTTTCCTTCTATACTAATTTAGGGGATTGCACGTAGTACTCAATATAGAATGCCTTTTTTTCTAATTATAAAAAGAGTATGTGTTCATTTAAAATTATTTAGAACTTACCTGGACTGTAAAGAAAAAAATTAAAATTGCTCACAATACAACACCATAGAGAAAGCCACTCAGAACTCATTTTGGCATATTTCCTGCTGCTCTTTCCCCCCATATATGTTTTTAAAACTTAGGAGCATGCAGTACTTAGAGATTTGTCATGTGTTTTTCATTTAGCTTTACAAAATGAACATTTTTTCATATCAGAATTTTTCAGAAATGTGAATATTTAAAGCTTCATAACAGTCCACCAACTAAATGTTCACATTTTATTTTACCTTTGTTTTGTACAATTGTTTCCAAATTTCCACTACTATAAATAATAATTCATTAAAACATATTGTACATAAATCTGTGCAAATTTCTTATTATTCCCTTCAAATTTTTTATAAGTGGGATTAAAAGATCAAAGAGAAAGCATATTTTTAAAGCTCATTTTTCTCCTCTAATTAATATGATTTTTACTAATTTATAAAGCACTCATTATATAAGATTCAGGTATTACAAATATCATTATTCCTTATGGATAGCAACCATATCACTTTTGTTACTGCTGTGTTATCAATGTCCTGCATGTGATAGTAGTCCAACACATATATGTGAAATTAAGTTAGCTTGAATTACCTTAAAACCTTAGCACTGTTGACATTTGGGGCTGGATAGCAACATCCCTAGCTTTTATCTACTTGATGCTAGTAGCCCTTCCCCAATTGTGACAACCAAGAATGTCCCAGGTATTGACAAATGTCCCCAGAGGGAAATCTATTACTAGTAAGCAGATTGAATCAGTAATCAAAATCCTCCCAAAAAACAAAAGTCAGTCTATTCAGATTTTCTATTTCATCAAGATAAAGTCTTAATAGTTGTATGTTTCTAGGAATTTATCCATGTCTTCTAGGTTGTCCAATTTGTTGGCATATGATTCTTCATAGTTGTCTCTTCTGATCTTTTGTATTTATGTGTTATTGGTTGTAATATATTCTCTTTCATTTCTGATTTTTATTTACTTGAGTCTTCTTTTTTCTTAATCTAACTAAAAGACTTGTCAATTTTCTTTATCTTTTCAAAGGACTCACTCTTAGCTTCATCGATCTTCTTTATTGTCTTTTTAGGCTCTATTTCATTTATTTCTGCTCTAATCTTTTTAAATTTCCTTCCTTCCACTAACACAGGGCTTCACGTGTCCTTCTTTTCCTAGTCTCTTGAGGTGTAAAGTTAAGTTGTTTATTTGAGACTTTTCTTGTCTTTTGAGGTAGACATTTATTTACCCACATCCCTCTTAGAACAGTTTTACTTTACCCAGCATGTTTTATGTTTTTGATATTACATTCTATATCTTTTAATCTTGTGCATCCCTTAATTAATTATTGTCATCATAGTTATTTTTTTTTACTACTTCTGTCTTTTAACCTTCATACTAGCTTCATAAGTGAGTAATCCACTACATTGTCCATATAGTTACTTTTCCAGTGAGATACATTCTTTCATGTTTTCTTGTTACCAATTAGCTTTTTTTCTTTTAAGCTTAAAATAGTCCCTTTAACATTTCAGGTATGGTCAGTCTAGTGGTGATAAACTCCTTTAGCTTTTGCTTATCTGGAAAATGATTTCTCTCACCTTCAATTCTGAATGATAACTTGCTGGGTAGAATATTCTTGGTTCGAAGTTTTTGTTTTTGTTTTTGTTTTCCTTTCAGCACTTTGAATATATTGGACTCCCTTCTGGCCTGCAAAGTTTCTGCTGATACTCTTACAGGGATTCCCTTGTATGTAACAAGTTGTTTTTCTCACTTCTTTTAATATTCTCTCTTTGTCTTTAACATTTGACATTTTGATTATAATGTGTTTTGGTGTGGGTCTCTTTGAGTTCTTCTTTTTGAAACTCTCTGAGCTCCCTAGATCTGGTTTTCTGTTTCTTTCCCCAGGTTAGGGAAATGTCTTCAAACAAGATTTATTCCCCTCTCTTCCTTCCTTGTCCTCTAGGACCCCTATAATGCAAATATTAGTCGCTCTGATATTGGCCCATAAACCCCTTATGCTCTCTTGACCTTTTTTTCTTTTCTTTTCTTTTCTTTTCTTTTCTTTTCTTTTCTTTTCTTTTCTTTTTACTGCTCTGATTGATTTCTACCACCTTGTGTTTGGCTGATCCTTTCTTCTGTTTCATCTAGTCTGCTATTGAACCCCTCTAGGGTATTTTTCAGTTCTAGGGTATTTTACATTCTTCAGCTCTGTGACTACCATTTAGTACTTTCTAATATTTTCCATCTCTGTTGAAATTCTCACTGTGTTCATCCATTCTTCTCCCCACCAACTCAGTGAACCTCTTTATAAGCATTACTTTGAACTCTTTAGCAGGTAAATTGCTTATCTTTGCTTCATTAAGACTTTATATTATTCTTTTAATTTGAACATATTTCTGTTTTATAGGTTTCCTTGACTTTCTGTATTGGTTTCTATACAGTACATGAAACAACCACTTCTCCCAGTCTTGAAGGAATGGTCTCTTGCAGGAAATAAACCTTGTATTCAGCCCTGCCCCACCTCTGTCTTCTCCCAAACTTCTATGCTTATGCAAACAGGCTATTCTATCTCTAATAGCTCCCAATAGTTGAGGATGTGCCAAGACTCGTCAGCGTCCCAAAGGCGAGGATCTCAGCACCTAGATTCACACTGTTTGGAAGCCAGACCTTCAGGCAGCAGCTTCTAAGTGTATGCAAATATATCAGTCCTGTGGGACTGCAAGTATAAGCCCCACTGGCCATCGGAGCAAGGAGATCTGGAAGTGTTCAGGTTCAACTGTCCAACAGTTGCAAAAACTGGAATTATAGATGAATGTAAAAGCTCTTTTGTGGGAGATATGGGTGTCCTGGTGCAAGGCAGAGGGAGAAAAGCAAGATGTCATCCCCAGCTACATTCCATACAAACAACTCCACGGTCCCGTAGACGTGAGCCAAACCTGAAGCCTACTGCTCAAAATGAAGCTCTAAGGCAAGAGAAGAGGCTTCCTTCGCAGAAAGACTGTGAGGCATGCCTCATACTGCTCTGCACAGTGCCCTGGGGGGTGGCAGCCTGCCATGAACCATCTTTCTGGCTGCCACAGCCCCGTGGGACCCAGGGACTCAAGGCCCCCTGGTCACCAGAGTCAGGTGATCAAAGCCCCCCTCCAGGAGATAGGAGTGTGGCAGAGAGTGACCACAAAGATAGCACCCACCCTTCAAGGTCTCTGTCTAGAAAGAATTACAGTCAGCCTGAGACACTTGTTTAATTAGAAGACTGCCCCTCAGGCTGCAGCCACGATAATTAGCTAAAAGGCTTCCCTCGCTGAAAAAATGATCTCCTGTGTCTGTTGCCTCTTCCTGTGCCCTGGGGATGGCAGCTGTTTAAGAACTTTTTCTCCATTGGTTATAGTCCTATGGGACCCACAAGCATAAGCCCCACTGGCTGCCAGAGCAAGGTGATGCAGTCCCCTGGGATGTAGCTGCAAAACCAGGGATGTGACCTCAATTCTGGGTGAGACGGTTATTGCAGTCCCATGGGACAAAGAACGCCATCAGCCCTGACCTCCAGAGTCAGGCAGTCAGGAAGTGTCCCTTGGGCTGCAACCACAAAGAGCAGGACAGCAGGTGCATGTAAAAGCTCCCTTCTGAGAAATACTAGTGCCTGGAGCAGGGGAGAGGAAAGTTCGATGGCGGTACCCACTAGTCTCTTCGCTGGGGACTGTTCCAGTGGGCTCCCAGATGTGTGTTAAAAAAGATGCCACTCAGGCCAACACTTTACTACAAGCAGGTGAGCCTCCTTCACTTTAAGTCTGGGTGTGCAATTTCCTTCTGGGTCCCACCGACTCATTCAGTCAGCAAACTGTGTACCTACTCTATTTTATGCCCTGAACTAAAAAGATGGAGTGCAAGGATGAATTGGACATGAATAAACTTTCTCAAGGGATTTATGCTTTAGTGGACTCAGAAAAATTGCGATATAGTATGGTGTTAATAACAATGGTGCTTAAAAAAAAAAAACACTGAGAGGAACAGAAGTTCAACACAGTGAAAGAATTGATGTCTTCCATACACAAAGAGGAATTTTAGCATTTATCATTTTTCTACATTATTAAAACTGTATTTATTTATCTTCTACTATGTGCCAGACATTTTGGTTGGGCTGGTGATACAATAGGGCACAAAACATTCCCCTCAAGAATCTCACGGAGTAGAGAAGAAGGCCGTTAACAGCAGAATCAGACATATTAGTACATAATTACAAGTAGTAGTAAGTGTTTTGAAGGAAGAGTATTCTCCTATGTATTATGGCAGGGTATATAGAAGGACACAACTGAGACTGGAGGAGCAAGTGACAGTTAAGCCAAGACTTTCAGGCTAAGCAAGGTAAGCAGGGAAAGAGTACAGTCGAGGCATTCCTGGCAAAAGGAATGGCTTGAACAAACACACAACATGGGAGAGAAGTTGGAATATTTATGTGGATACCAAGGAGACATCAGATGAGATAATATATCCTAAAGCACATTGTAAACCATAAGGCACTAAGTTATGTTAATTATAATCAGCAAAACTATTCTCAAGGATAATCATATAATTAGTTGGTGCTCTACCACATATATTGACCTCATAAATAATGTTATTTGATCCCAGCATGACTCAAGAAGGACTAAGAAATGAATATGGTGCCCTTTTATTTTTCCCTCTGAAGTTTCCACAAAAGAACATTTTAGTGTCTTTGTTATGTGTAATTTTTTTGTTTGTTCTAGAGAAATGGAAGCAAAAATGCCATCTTTCTCTTTAAAAATGTAAGATCATTCACCAATTTCTATTGATTAGAATACAACAGTAATATTCCAATCTATCCATCCTAAACTCTTTTCACTTATATGACTCATATTTGAGCTGATAATCTCATCTCTGAGTTTCAGGAACCCCTTCTCACGTCCTTTCAGTCCCAACCATCATCCACAGTGTATGTGGTCATGCGAGTTATAGTAGAGAAACAAAGTTGATTACAGTACTTTCTTGTTTAAAAATTCACAGATCAAAAAGCACAAGTGTGTTTGTTGATGCTCTTTATACATACAACCCCTAACACATCCTACATCAGGGAAGCACTCCAGGTATTTATTTACTGTGCAGGTAAATGAGATGAGGGGAAAGAAACTGAGATTCTAGAGTCGAGATGGACAAGGACAAGTATGCATAGTGCATTAGCAAGAGGTTAAGTTCAGTACTCAGGGGATTTGTCTTTGGATGTTCAAATCTGATCTTAGTGGTTAGTTATATTCATAAAAAACAAACTGCATATTTAATTTGTACGTTTTGTCTCTTTTAAGTAGCAAAGCAACACCTTCTTTAGAACATCTGCTTAATATAATCAAGTGGTATCTTCCTCATCGTATCATCAAATGTGTACATGTTACCTTTGTTAATGAAACACTTTTTCTTTACCTATGCTCATCTCAGGAACACAGAACATAATTCTCCAAATACTTTCCTGGGCTTTCTTAAATATTTTAATCCCATTCAGGATTCATATGACTTCAATGTAACATCTATTAGCTTTACCACGATCTTTCGAGCATTTTAAACCAGACTTTACACCAAGAGCTATCTGCTTTCATGGTGAAATTGTTTGCACGATATGACATGGATTTGGCTGTTTTCACTTTGGTACATTTATTTGCCTTCCCAGGAAGAAAAACAGGAACCAAAGAATCTAATTCCATATATTCGGTTCTTCATTTTTCATGAAAACGTGGATGGGTATGCACTTACGCCAAAGAGATATCTAATACCATCACCAATTTTCTTTTGAAAAGGCTTAGTAAAGAGGCAAGAAGACTGAAATATGGAAGAGGAGAACTTCTCACCAGAACTAGAGAAATTTAGCTCCATCCCTACCAATGAGCCTTAGGAAACACTGCTCCCAGGACAAAATGAAGCAGAGATCCGAAAACTTTCCAAGTCACTGTCACTGCTTAGGTCCAGGGAACAGATGATGACAGCAGAAACTTTCTTAACTTAAAGCTTTGTTGAAACCTTCACTTAACTTGTACGAGGACCAGATAAACTTCTTTCATACTTTGGGTGTGTAAAGCAAGACTCCTGCCAATAATGGAGATAACTATGCTGTAAAAATCCACGGTATCTAACAGCTTGGCCTTTAGAAGTTACATGTCTTACCAATGAACTGAAAGAAAGACTGTTCCTTTCTCTTTTAGAGATTTGTCATGCAACAGCAGATCAAACGATGTCTTCTGAAGCTCTCGATAGCCCAGGATGGACAGTTAAAATCGCATCTTGCTGCTCTGCATTTCCTATCAATATCTTTTGTAAAATTTTACCTCTCTGTACAAATCAAACTACAATTTGCCATCAACTGAGCTGTAACTGGGAATCCAGCTATATTCTGTAGACCCATATATCATCAACTATCTCAAATAACAGCATGTCTGAACTCAGGGGGCAGTTCTGGCTGATGTATGAGACAGAATGGAACACAGCTTATTCTTTGGCTGCTATATTGACTTTGCTGTATGACAGTAGCAAGAACACATTTTTTATTTTTTATTTTCTTAAACAGGTCTTGGAGAGTACACAAAAGAGGGAAAACGTAGTGATTCTCACAACTCCCTTGTCACCTTAATGTGCTATCAGGAATAGACTATAATTATGGGAATTGTTTTATTGTTTGGTTTTTAAAGACTGTATTTCAAATAATCATTCATTTATTGCATTGTTACAAAAATATCCAAGTTAAGGTTGATGATTATAAGAAAGCAGCCACTCGACATTTAAGAAAATTAGTAGGTAAACCTTTATAGACAGTCTGAGGTTGAGGGACCGACACAGTGAGTATTCAGTATGCTGTACGTGTTTGATATGCATCACTTCATTCAATTTTCCCAATGAATTATTTCCCTGTGAAATAAGGGCTGATGCTGTCCCACCCATATTCCCTCCCCCTTCCTGCTTCAGTGCACACTGTCCAATTTCCAATCTCCAGCAACTGCGTTTCTTCAACCTTTACCCAAGGCCTTTCTCTGACTGCCAAATCCTACAGCACTAGCTTGTGTGGTAGGCAAGGAGGCTGGAATTAACTCCCTGTGGAGCAGCCTTCTTCTAAAGTCTGACATGAGTTGATATCTTCCCCACCCTCCATCCACTACCCCTAACCTTGTCCAGTAACTGCACAGACTTCCAAAATTTCCCCAGTGGGTTTCAGCTCCAAGGCTCACATGTTAATGGCCTCAAAACACACATTTTGTTGGCTACCTTCTCCCCTCTGTCTCACTTTTACTCATTCCTACTTTTTTTCCTCCACTTTTTAAATAAAGTGCTTGCACTCAAACTCCCATCACAAAGTTAGCTGCTGGGAACACTCAAGGCAAGACATTTCTCTTTTACAGAAGGGGAAACTGAGGTTTAGAAAAGTTCCTTCCCCAGGCTCACACAGCTCCACCCAGGATACAGGCCCAAGACACTGTCTTAAAGGCTCAGCACTTAATCATTAGATACACAACTTCCACTTGGCAAGGTGAAAAGTTCTCAACTTTACCTTCAAGGATGCACTCATAAGCACTCACTGATAAAATTCTATCCACTTGGGCATCTTATTTCTGAATAAAATTGAGAAACATCATTAGGAAAACAAAATATAGTCAAAATAATCCAAGATCCAAACTGATTTCAAAAATAAAATTTGAAAAGGCTGGACATGTGGAGGATGGAGGAAGAAGGAATTAGATGAAGGCAGTCAAAAGGCACCAACTTCCAGTTATTAGATAAACAAGTATTGGGGATATAACATACAACATGATAAACATAATTAACACTGCTGTATGTTTTATATAGAAGTTGTTAAGAGAGTAAATCTTAAGAGTGCTTACCACAAGTAAAAATATATTTTCTCTTTTCTTTTGTATCTATATGAGATATTTACTACATTTACTGTGGTAGTCATTTTATAATGTATGTAACATAATGTAATGTAAATCGTCCTGCTGTACACCTTAAACTTACACAGTGCTGTGTGTCAATTATATCTCAATAACACTGGAAGAAAAAAATCTAAATTCTCACTGCTCAAAAAAATAAAATAAAATAAAAATAAAAAGGCTAGACAAAGCAAGCTACTTGAATTTGAAATGCAGGTGATTCTATTTTTTTTTTTAAGAATTAAAACACAGGTCTTAATGCATGTGCTCGCTTCTGTTTGAGAAATAGAACATGCTCATTATAGTAAGTACCAATTGTAATGAAAAATTCAAATCTGATCAACGTCCAAATATGGGAGTTCCTGGTAGGCTCTCGACAGACTTGCTGAGGATTCTTTATCCTTCTCCTCCAGCTTTGGTGCCACCACTGTTAAAAAAGTGGTTCTCTCCTATGCATCAGAATCACAAGAAGCTTTTAAAGACAGGTGTCTGAACTCCTCTGGACTTAACATATTTAGAGAGGTGTATTTTCAGAAGCTCCAAATGAGGTTCTAGAAAGAGGCACAGGGTCATCACAGGGCATGTGTCCTCGCCAGGGTGGAAAGAGACTTGCTGCTCCAACCTGCCTAATCAGCTCCATGGAGGGGAGTAAAGTGATTAAAGAAAACTGAAACTGTTGGAAGCCAACTGGTTCATCTCAGACTTCTTTAAGAAATCAGCTCTTGAAAATTCTTGGATATTTTAATATGCCTGTCAGGAATCTCTGGGCCTCCTTGAATTTTCCCATAAAATTTAAATATCCCAGCAATAATTTTGAGATGTCATCTTCTCTCTACGTGTAAGCAACTTTTAAAATGTGGCTTTATTAGTAGATTTTATTCAACATGCTGGATTAGGAGGATTTGGGTTAATAGATTTTATGCTAAGAATGGTTTATTTCCCAAAAGCTGCTCTAGCATCAAAATAATTGTGCATTTAAATAATGAAAATAATAATAAATTTCTTAAGTTTCAAAATAACTTACACTGTAATTAAATTATGTGGCATTTGGGAAAAAAAGGGAGAATATTGTAAAATTAAATAATATTCAAGGATTTGTAAACTATAATTTCTAAAGCAGAAGAGAAAATTTGAGTATTGTGCTGTGACTAAATCAAGAATGATTTATTAAAAGCTCAAGTTTAGCTGTAGCTCAGCTAAGGTTCAAAGTGGAATCAAGTTTGAGGATGCAACTCCAGAGCCTGGATTAGACGTGAACACTGGAGACATATGACCTGGTTTTTGAAGTATTTGTTTTTCTTGGTCGGGGGTACCCTGAGAAGATGACCCTGTATCGGTTCAGCTTTAGAATTCAGAAAGGCTTAGAATCTAAGACTACGATTGCTTTTGATTTCTATTGTTATTGTTTGGTTTCTGTTGTTTCAAACTGCGTATTTATGAAACAGATTCATAATACCAGGGATATAGCATGCTAAAGAAATCATACTGATTCTAAGCTATCGAAATTTTAGTGTGGATGTGGATAGAGGCAAATTAAAATAATTTTTTAACGGAGAATCCTGCTGTAAAATTGCTGGAAGAGTGCTAAGTTTCCAAGTTTAGAGGTGTCAATTTTATGAAGTTTCTGTTATGATTTTCAAGGAAGCTTATAGTCAGTGAGAAAAGCATTACTTGGATTCCCTAATCTTTGATAAAGGGCATCCTAGAAATTTACCCAGCAGACCTCAATGGCTACAAAACCCAGTATATGTTTTATGCAAAGTATAGGAGGGAAAGAGGGGAGAGGGTGTTGACTGAAGAGAAAAGTAAAACATTCTTTGAATAAAGAGTCTTCTAAGTTAAATTCCACAGTAGAAAAAGGGTTGTTGTGGTTTATAACCAGGTGTAATAATGAAAATATTTAATGACTGCTATGGCACAAAAACCAATCAGAACTGAAACCAGAGGTTAGTCTGTATTGATCCACACGAGGTGACTCTTAGAATTCCCTATTAAATGGCTAAAAAAATAAACATGATAGAAAAGATAGACTGAAAGAAATTGCAAGCCAAAGAGAAGATTTTAGAGTACGGTAAACTAATTTCAGCAACGTGAAATGTAAAGGGAAAGATTTCTGATCAAACATGGAAAGTTAAACACTGTACCTTCTACACTGCCTGTGATGAGAATGTATTAGTTTTCCATTGCTGTTGTAATCAATTACCACAAATTTAGTGACTGAAACAACACAGATTTATTCCTTTCTGAAGGCTCTAGGGGATAATCCATCTTCTTGCCAGCTCCAGTTTCTAAAGGGTTTAAAAGACACCCACATTCCTTGACTCATGGCCCCCTTACAGGACCTTCCAAGCCAGCATCTCTCTGACCCATCCTGCATAGTCCCCTCTGACTTCTTCTGCCTCCCTCTCCCACCTTAAGGACCCCTGTGATCACATCTGGCTCACTCTGATAATCCAGGATACCTCCCTGCCTTAAATTCAGTTGATTTGCAACCTTAATTCCTTTCGTTATATAACCTAACATATTCACAGACCCTGCAAATTAGGCTACAGAATTCCTTGGAGGACTGTTATTCTGCCTACCTCAGACAGTAAAGGGATGGGGAAGAAAAAGGGCCATTAATTCACAAATCCAAAGAGAGACGGGGTAGGGAGCTAATAGAAGCACAAATCTGTAAACTGAGAATTGTGGTAACTGACTCAGCAGACCAGAGTACGCTACAGTCTTCATCAGCATGTGGGAAAAGTGCAGAAACAAGCTGATCCCATCCCACAGCCGTAACACGTAGTAGAGAAAGTGGGGAGAAATGTATTGATAACATGAAACCTGTAAGCCTCCAGATCTCCTCAATTTTCAGCCTCCTGGTGACTGTCTCTCTTCATAATGCCTTCAGAAACTAGATTCATCTCGTGAGAGGATGAGTCAGGAAGACTTAGGATTCAGGGACTCTGAGCACAGCTGGACAATGAAATATACTGAGGCAGCTGGATGAAGTACATGTCTAAGTGTTAAATACTGAAGACCCCAGTCTCCTTTCCCTATCAGTCCTGAGAATTCTGGGGGATGATAAATCCATTTCTGGGGATTAAACAAAGCCCCAAATAAAGAACCACAGACAACAACTGTTGGAAGCCAAATTAAAATTGCCCATCCTCTTAACCTCATCATCCTACAGTGAAGCCCAACAGTTACTACTAGTCAAGGTTTTGTCCACACTCATAGAACTTCCAGTTAACTGTTTTCGCTGCAATGTTAGTCACCCTTTTACCATGTACAATTCAGTAGTTTTTAGTGTATTCATCATGTTGTGCAACTGTTAGACCGCTATCTAATTTCAGATATTTTCACCGCCCCCAAAGCAGTATTCATACTTATTAGCAGTTATTCCCCATTCTTCTCCAACTCCAGCCCCTGGAAAATATTAATCCACATTCTGTCTCTATTCTGGCCATTTCACGTACATGGAATCATCATGTGGCCATTTGTGTCTGGCTTCTTCCACTCATCATAGTGTTTTTGAGGTTTATCTCTTGGGTAGTATGTAAGTACTTCATTCCTTTTTATTGTTAAATAACATTCTATTTTCTGGACATACCATAATTTCCTTTATCTATTCATCACGTGATGGTCATTTGGGTTGTTTCCCCTTTCCAGTTGTTTTGAATAATGCTACTCTTAACAGTCATACACAAGTTTTTATGTGAAGTCATACAAATGTCTGCACCATTCCCACCAGCCACGTATGAAGGTCCCACTTTCTCCACTACCTGACTCTTTTCCATTAGACATCCTAATGGGTAACTGGTTTCTCATTGTAGTTTTTCTCCTGGTCATTTCTTCAACAGCTAAAGATGCTGAGCATGTTTTCAGGTGCTTATTGGTCATTTGTATATACAGATGTTCAAATTCCTTGCCCATTTTTTAAAAATTAGGCAACTTGTCTTTTTATTGTTCAGTTCTAATAATTCTTTAGGTAGCCTGGATATTAGAGCCTTAACAGGTATATATTTTCTCTCAATCTGTGGATTATTTTTTCACTTTCTTGATAGTGCCATTTGAAGCATAAAAGTTCTAATGTCAGCAAAGTCCAATTTATCTATTTTTCCTTTGGCTGCTTGTACCCAATTAACTTTTTGTGTACCTCTTAAATGTGAGCTGGCCACAGATCAAAGGAAGCTGCAGAGGATCTCTAATAAAAATGGCAGTAAAATCAACAAACTTATAAAAAAACCCAATAAGAATATGGGCAATGCAGGAAGTAAAAGAAAAATTTTTGAATCTATAATTAATATTGTATATAGGGAAAAAGAGTAGAATCTATAATGTAGAACATTCCAAAACTAAAATGTCATTTGGAAATTAAAAATGTAATTGTAGGAGTTAAATGTGATAGAATCACCACATGAGACAGCAAGAAGAAGAGAATAAAAGAATATATTTAGAGGATCTACCCACGAAACCCTACATCTGATTAGTAAGAGTTCTAGAAATAAAAAGCAGAGGAAAGAGAATTATACCAAAACATCCAGAGATGTGTTTTTTAACTGAAAAATAAAACCTTTGCTTTTAGATAGAGAAGTTCTATGAGGGGATAAGCACAATGGATTTCAAAAAAACACTCTTCATTTGGCATGAAACTTCAGAACTTTAAAAACAAAGACAGTCACTTACAAGTTTCCAGAGAGAAAAGAAAGAATAATCATATTTGACAGAAAATCATAGAAGTATCAAACTGCTGAATAATAGTCAAGTGAAGGCTGGCCACTTTCACTAAAGGGGCATGTTTATTGGAGTTATGCCTTTCCTTCTTCACATAGTATGTCTGGTAGGCTAAGGGAAAACAACATGTCCTTTAGTTTATAAAAGGCCACAAGAAGCCACACAGTGACCCAGTGGAGAGGAAAGGACTAAATGTGATCTAGGGATCTTATAACAGACTTGAGAGGTTTACATAAAGTCTCCATGAGAGCAGAGATCACCAAATCTTTACCGATGTGTTCAAAAGGCATGGAACAGTTTGTGGAATTCCATAAATTCTTAATAAATAATTTTAAATGAATGAATGAAGATTTGTATGTAATTTTGAGGTTATCTTCCTTGGAGAAAGGAGTGAAGACATTTCATATAATGTATATATATGGGGAAGAAAGAATGGTAAATGTATTGAGTAGTTCACTTAATACCAACACCAACTGAATTTCCTTCAGTGTTTAAATTATAGAGGCTAGAAAATGTAGCAAGCACCTTGGCAGAACTCCTTCTAGTAAGGATGTCCATGTGTCAGGATTCTCACCAATGAAAGATCAGTAATCTTCTAGATTTTTTCTAGGAAATTCTTTGTTTTCTTGCATTAAATATTGCTGCTTCTTGATTTTCTTCATTCTTCTTTATTCTGATTGGAATGTAGATATAAAGGCTGGTGCTATTGCAGCTACATTGGGATCAGGCAGGCAAGGTCAAGAAATACACAGAGACCTTGGTCATGACATTTTGACCCATTGAACCTACCCTCAAACTTTCAGTCCGAATAAAGGAATATATTTAGGTCATTGTTAATAAGATTTATTTTGTTGTTGCTCACAGCTACCTACATATGCTAAAGGACACACTGTCTAAAGGGAGAAATAAACAAAAAAATTAACAAATTAATCTATAAATACAAATCATAATAAACACTGAGTAGGATGCAATGATGAATTGGTAGAAGGAGATAAATGAGACTAGGTAGGGTGTCAGACAAGCTCTAAGAGAGAGAGATTTACTTGAGCCCTGGAAGATAGAAGAATTCAGCTGTGGGAAGAACCAGAGAAGATAGGTACAATCAGAAGGTAAGAGCATGTGTTGAGTATCTGAGATGAGAATAAACCTCACATGTTTGAGAAATGAAGGCCAGTGTGCCTGAATGCAGAGGGTTAGGGGAAAGGGGCATATAGGGAGGTGGGTGGTAGACAGATCAGTTCTAGTGTTTTAAACCATTGTTAGGAGACTGGATTTTATGCAAAGCATCAAGTGAGTCATAAAAGGCTTTTACAGATGGGAATGATCAAAATACAATTTTTATTTATTTTAAATGGAGGTACTAGGGATTAAACCCAGGGTCTCGTGCAAGCTAAGCATGTGCTATATCACTGAGCTATACCCTATGCTGGAGTTTGTTTTTAAAAAAAAAAAAACAAGTCAAAAAGTTTGGTTGTGAGGAAGAAAAAAGAAATAGGCTAGAACCTGGAGGGAAATGCAGGATTAAGGAATGTCTTTTTATGATGATGGTAACAATGCAATAGTGAGGAATACATTTAAGGTCCAGAAGAGAGGTGGTGATTAGTGGACAAAATCCTTACACTGGTGATAGACAAGGCTGCCAGGACCTTGAGCAGCTATGGAAGAACAAGTCTTCAAAAGGAGGCAGGACAAGTTCTCAGTTTTATCAGAAGTGGAGAAGAAGACGGACAAGGTGTTGGACTGGATATCCCCGTGGCTGGTGCAGCTACCAGGAGTAGTGGAAAGAACTGAGCTCCAAGAAAGATTGGGAGTTAGAAAATACCACCTTCAGGAAGTAAAGAGCTCCAGAGATGACAGAAATTAGAAGAACAGGGGATACGTCAGGATGTGTGTTCATGGAGAGAGCAGGGGGTTTGCAAGGGGAAAGAGAGTAAGTCTCCAGGGGCAGCAATAGAAAATAAAGAAGATGGGTATCTCGCCTCCAAACCAAGTGTTCTCAACGCACAGGCAGGGTTAAGGTAAGGTCAGGGTAAGAGGTGAAGGCAGGTAAAAGGGGTGCCCATGTGTTTTTTGGTTTTTAATTTTTTTTTTTTTGGAATGAAGTTAATTTTTTAGAGTTCATAGCAAAACTAAGTAGAAAGGACAGAGAGCTGCAAAATACTTCCTACCCACCACACCAACACCCGACACCAGAGGTACACATTCGTTGGCATCCATAAACCTACTTTGATACAACATTATCACCCAAAGTCTACAGTTTGCATCAGGGTTCAGTCTTGGTGTTGTACTTTCCATGAGTTTGGATAAATGTATAATGACATGTATCCACAATTACAGCATCATATAATAGAACATAGAGACAGAATAGCTTCACTGACCTAAAAACTCTCCATGCTCTGCCTATTTAACTATATTAAGCCCTTGGCAACCACTGACCTTTTCCCTATCTCCGTAATTTTGCCTTTTCTAGAAAGCTATATAGTTAGAATCATACAGTATGTAGCTTTCTTCAGATGACTTCTTGTGCTTATGCATTTAGGGTTCCCTCGTGTCTTTTCATGGTTTGATAGTTCATTTCTTTTTAGTGCTGAATAATATGCCATTGTCTGAATGTATCATGGTTTATTTTTCCACTCACTTATCTCACTTATTGAAGGACATTGGTTGCTTCCAAGCTTTGAAAATTACTTATAAAGCTGGTTCAAACATCCATGAGTAAGCTTTTGTGTGGACCTAAGTTTCCAGCTCCTTTGGGTAAACACCAAGGAGCACGGTTGGTTGATCATATGACGAGTATGTTTAGCTCTGTAAAGAACCAATGTGTCTTCCAAAGTGGCTGTACCAGTTTGCATTCCCACTAACAATAAATGAGAATGCCTGTTGTTCCACAACCTTGTCATATTCTGTCAGTGTTTCAGATTTTGGCCATTCTGATAGGTGTGTAGTGGTATTTCATTGTTTTCATTTGTATTCCCCTACTGACAGATGATGCAGAACATCTTTTCATATATATTTGAGCTTATTTTTGTATATGATGTTAGAGAATGTTCTAATTTCATTCTTTACACATAGCTGTCCAGTTTTCCCAGCACCACTTACTGAAGATACTGTTTTTTCTCCATTGTATATTCTTGCCTCCTTTGTTATAGAGTAATTGACCATAACTGTGTAGGTTTACTTCTGGACTCTCTATTCTGTTCCATTGATTTATGTGTTTGTTTTTGTGCCAGTACCATACTCTTTTGACGACTAACTTTGTAGTTTGGTCTGAAGTCAGGAAGCATGATTCCTCTAGCTCTGTTCTTCTTCCTCATTATTGTTTTGGCTATTTGGGGTCCTTTGTGTTTCCATACAAATTTACTGTGAAAAATGTCACTGGTATTTTGATAGGGGTTGCATTGAATCTGTAGATTGCCTTGGGAAGTAGGGCAAGTTTAACAATATCCAACATATATAAACAACCCATACAAATCAACATCAATAAAAAACAAATAACCTGATTAAAACATGGGCAGAAGAACTGAATAGACATTTTTCCAAAGGGGAAATGCAGATGGCCAACAGGCACGTGAAAATATGCTCAACATCATTAACCATGAGGGAAACAGAAATCAAAACCACAATGAGATATCACCTCACACCTGTCAGAATAGCTATCATAAAAAAGAACATAAATAACACATATTGGTGAGGATGTGGAGAAAAGGGAACTGTCATACACTGTTGGTGGGAATGTAAATTGATGCAGCCACTGTGGAAAACAGTTGGAGGTTTCTCAAAAACTAAAAATAGAACTACCATATGATCCAACAATTCCACTCCTGGGTATATATCCAAAAAACCCGAAAACACTAAATGGAAAAGATACATGCACTCTAATATTCATAGCAGCATTATTTACAATTGCCAAGACATGGAAGCAAGCTAAGTGTCCCTCAATGGATGAGTGAATTAGGAAGATGTGGAATACTACTCAGCCATAAAAAGAATGAAATTTTGCCATTTGCAACAACATGCATGGACTTGGAGGGTATTATGCTAAATGAAATAAGTCAGACAGAGAAATAGAAATACTGTATGATATCACTTATATGTGGAATCTAAAAAAATACAACAAACTAGTGAATATAACAAAACAGAAGCAGACTCACAGAGGTAGAGAACAAACTAGTGGTTACCAGTGGGGAGAGGGAAGAGGGGAGGGTCAATATAGGGGCAGGGGATTAACAGGTACAAACTATTATTCATAAAATAAGCTAGAAGGATACATTGTATTATAAACTGACTATACTTCCATAAAATATATATAAAAAGTGGGAAAAAGAATATATTGTACAACACAGAAAATATAGTCAGTATTTTATAATAGTTATAAATGGAGTATAACCTTCAAAAATTGTGAATAACTATATCGTACGCCTATAAATTATGTAATACTATACATCAAGTATACTTCAATGAAAAATGTGTAAGTGAAAGAGCAGATGAGGCCATGAATAAAACGGGCAATATCTAATGAGGAAAAGCAGGTTTGTAGAAGAGGACAGTCACTCACTTGGGGCCTATTAGTCTTGAGAGGTCTGCAGAACATCGAGGTGGACACATTCAGGATACATTTAGAAATAGAAATTCGTATATTGGTACAGCACTGAGATGTACTTGCCTTCATCACTGAGAAGGGCATCACTGATAAAGACTGTCTCTCTGACTACCCTTTAGTCAGGCTCCTCTAAGCCCTCTAGATTTCAACCTTGGGCTCGAGTGGCCACCCTCGTCGGGCCTGCATTCCCCAGTTTTAGCAATAATTTTGTTAAGTCAGTTTAGAGGGAATCCCCGACCCTTGGTATCTGATCACTCTTGACACCTGGTAAAAGCCTTTATCCCCCAGTTTGATATCTGGTCACCCCAGCTGGCTTTCAGTAAGAATCCCGTGAAGTCTGGTTAGCCGGAATCCCCCCTTACTCCTGGTGTCTCCTCTTACTAATTTTCTAACCACAGACCCCTGTCCTGTTCCTTGGCCATAAATTCCCACTTGTCCATGCTGTATTCAGAATTGAGCCCCGTTCTACAGTGAAGTTTCTTTTCTCATATTACAATAGTTACTCAATAAACTCTGGTTTTATTGCCCTAACTACTGTTCGGCTCTGTTTTGTCTTTAACATCACTCAAGGAAATAAGGAATAGAAAGGAAGGGGCCAAGATGAAAACCCAGAGAAATGCCAATACTCAGGGATTAGAAGTTCTAGTTAGTAAAGTGAAATAGGAAAGTGTGATCAGATACAGGAGAAGAATCATGGAAGATACATAGGAGTAATCAGATTCATAGAAAAAGAGAGAGTTTCAGGAAATAGAAGGTGGCTAACGATCCAAGTGCTGCTGAGAGGCCAAGGAGAATGGCTAAGAAGAGAGTGTGGGATTTAGTACATCATCAGTGGCCCTTGAGGGAAGCGGTTCATTTGAGTGATAGCAGATGGGAACCTAGTTAAAGTGGGATCAGAGGCAATGAGAGAGTATGTAGAGCGTGGATAGATTAATGAAAACATTATTGACAGAATACAAGCAATTTGTGATCAGATGGCAAAACAGAGTCAAAGGCAACATTTGGTTGAATTGATACTAATCATGTTGTACAGATTCAAGTACAAAAAAAAAAAGAATAAAATATGAATCCCCACACTTTAAAAATTTAGAACATGCTATTACCACTTTCATGAATGAAATTTACTGCAAGCCCTGCCCATGATATTGTCCATTACATAGGGCATGAGTTTAGGTCAAGTGAGAGTTACTATTAAAATGAGAGTCAAACAGATATCCTTGGGCATTTAATGTGCCAGAGAGGGTCCAAATTTCATAGTCATTCAATTCTAAGACAGATCCCTTAAATTTTCTAGGCTTTCACACATTAATTTAACAGTACTCTGGGGAAAAGTGGATAGTAAAACTTTGGGGATTTTATTATTCTGCTGGCTTAAAATAATTGAAAATGTTCTCCCAAAAGATTGAAAGGGAAGAAAAACTCACCAGAACAAATTCTGCCTTCATCACTGTCAAGGTACTGAAAGTCCTTCTTTTTTTTTTTTCAATATCTGATGCTGGAGGTGAGTATTTGAAGACAAGACATGGTCTGTCCAGTTAACTTCACTCTGTTTTCAATCTGAGTGAAATTTTTCTGTGCTGTAATTTATTGAAGCTGATGTATGAAGCAGGTTGACAAATTTCTTTTTTTAAATTAGGGGGGAAAAAGTATCTGCTTAGGGAGTCTAGGATTTACCTTTATTCTGAACTCTAAAGTGTGACCTCCCTCCAAAATATGGAGCTATGTATATAATTACTGTTTCCAATTTTATTTTGGTATGAATTTTACTGACTGTTTGAACTAAATATCAGATCCTCTCTAATTTTATACATTTGCAATACTTTAAAATGTGTCTTTTTTTCAACATTAAGGAAGATGGGGCTTTTTAATGGGAATTGTGAGAATTCATTCAACTTGGCAAGCCTTCTGTTTTAACTGTATGTTCACATATTGAGGACATAAGTCATACGCTCCATTTGCATTTTTATTTCCCTTCCACTTAAAGGAAATTTTCTGTATTGTTTCTAACCGAGGTTTATTTGACATTTTGCCTTGCTTTGACTCATTTATTTCTGGGGTTTAAATGACTAATTTAAAATTTGAAATGTGTGTAAGTAAATAAGTAGTTAGGTACAAAGGTAGGTCACTTTTTTTTTTTCCTAAAAAAGAAACCAGAGTGAACTCACTGCTTTTGAGTATTTCCTCCTTTGCCCCACCCTCTATCTCTATGAGCATCAGATACAAGAAAGCATGAAAGGAAAGAATCACATAAATGAGAATCAACTGCTTTTAATCCCAAAGATACATCACGTAATGTCAGTCAGAGGCTACTCCATCCAATGCATTCTAAGGCATTCTAAAATTCATTTCTGGATTCTGCTTTCATAGGGCTTATGGTTTTATAAAGAAGTAAAGGCATATATGAAAGTAATTGTAATTTAGGATAGAAAGTATTTATCCTAGGCAGGGGTTTGGAAGAACTGTATGGAAAGAAAGATTCATAACAATTTGGCATTTGATCAAGCCCTAAAAGTTATCTAGGATTTGAACGCGTAAAGATGGGAAAGAAATTGTTAGCAGAGAGGACTGTGGACAGAGGCACAGAGTGGGAAGTTAAAGGTATAATGAAGTTTGTCTGGAGCATAAGGTGTCAGAGAACAGCTACACAGTGAAACTTCATTCTTTAGGCAAATGGTAAATAGTTAAGATTTTGGGGCAAGGGAATGGTGTGATCAGAGCTAGCTTTTGGAAGAAGATTAATTTTGCAGCACTGTGCAGGACTGCCTGGCATGAGGTTTTACTACGTTATTCTCTTTTAACCACCTTCACTATAGCATCCAGACAGCTGCGGAACTGGAATGTGTAATCACAGATGATCCTGTACATCTTTAAAGTGGAATAAACATTACTTTGATGGGCTCTGTTCTCACATGAAGTACTTAACTTTAATTGAAGTCTTCAATGATGCTTTACATTTTATCCACAAATTGTGGTTTTCCTTTTGTATTCTTTTCTATGAGGATTCACGTTTACTTGCAAGGCAAAATAGAAGACAATGTGATTTATTTCCACTTATTCTGTGGTTTATGGAGAGCTGTCAGTAGAATGATCTATGAGACGTTATATCGTGATGGCATATGTTATAGTATGTTGATGAAATGATTTATTGAGCTTGATTAAAGGTTTGAAGGAACACATCTTTCACATAAAGAATAAAAATATTTTTAAAAATTCTTCTAGTGGTGAATTTGTGATTATATGAATTAACTCTGTAAACATGCTTCCTGTTCAGTTTAACTCAATAGCAAAGGGTCACATTATTTCATCTACATACTTTTTTTCCCACTGTGAAAAAAAGTGTAGCAGTTTTAGTGAATTGTTTGAGATTCTATGTGCTTATCATTCCCTGAATACCCTTCCTGACTTTGTGAGACTTTCTGTGACCTCATCTTTGTCCGTGGGAATAATTTCACTTTTTCTTAATTTTCCACTGATGTGTTTTGCATGCTTGTTGATAGGAATGGTGACAATTTCAGCATGTTATACAGTTCAGAATATTAAAATTTATTATAGGTTACAAATGACATCTCAATTTCCAAAGGGGAAAAAACTCAAAACTCTGAGAATATAGTGCATCAGTTGACGTCTCTCTTTCGAGAAGGAAATGCTCCTCTTTCAAATGGCAAGTTAACCCAAGAGAAGCACATTGACATTGACCAGAACATGGGGAAACGCTTAACTCTCTTAGAGTGCTGCAGTCTGGAGTGGGCAGAGTATGAAGTCACGTTAAGTGCATCCTGGCACCCACGCTTCTGTCTAAAGGGAGCCTGCAGCTTGGTTTCAGCTTACATCTCAACCGGGAAGCCCGTCTTTCCAGCAAAGGACCAGAGAGCGCCTTCCAGACCAGCTCAGCGCACACCAAACCACTGGGTTCAGGTAGGTGGGAAGGGCGGCAGCCTGGAACAGACCCGGGGGCCCAGCTTACTGCACAAACTGTGTCCAGAGGCTTAGTTGGCCATAACTTCACACATACAGAGCTTTTTGAGCAATTACATACATATGACTTAAGAACTTTCCCCAAATGGAAATAAGAACCCTGAGAGGAGGAAGTAGTGTTCCAAAAGGTACCACTACAGGACATGGCCAATGGGGGACCAACATAAGAAAAGTAGAAAAAGCTAGATCAGGTGAGAAAAGTCCATACTGCAGGCTAAGGGTTTTCACCAGCTTTTTCTATATCATTCCATTCATTGTTTTAAAATTTTGTATATTGGTACCTGATAGGTATTTATAGTTTACGCTTAAGTTACCATATATTCCATAACAGCATTGTAATTCCATTACAACATCAGTCGTAATCAATGTCTCTTGTTTGAATGAAGATCTTCTCCTAGGATTGTTTCAAGAGATATCTGGGCCGGGCAATCTCTCCCTAACTATTGCTGTCATTGTAAAATGTATATGCACAACCTATATGAATCATGAAACCCATCTCCCTTTCAGAATGTCAGAATATTACTTTACCAATGCTTATTTTGGCTTGATCAATTAAACATTACAATAGATAATGAGAACTTAGCAATAAGTGTCTACTGACCAGTTTTCTTTGGTAGGGGCAGGAGGGAAGCAATTTTAAAAAGGGCAGATAATCACAAAGTAATTTCATTAAAGTTCTTTATAGTGATAAGCTCCATATGTATATCTTTGTTATAAATGTGCGTGTTGTATCTATGAACTCACTTAATCCTTTACATGTAGTATGTGTTAAACTGTGGTTGACATCCACAGTTATGACCTTAGGACCCATGTTTATAATAACTGCAAACACATACAGGGCTTGTTAAGTGCCAGGCACTTAATTCTAAGCACATATAAGTCATTTACTCCTTACAATGATATAACCCTGTGATGCTGCTGATGATATTAAAACCACTTTATAGACATTCAGGAAAGTAAGTAACTTGCCCAATGTCACATGGATGAGAATTGTCAAGTCTGGACTTTCAAGTTAGATAACTTGGTTTCAGGGTCCACTTAACAGCTATCTGCACTGCCTCTCATTAAGAGATGGATTTGTCAGAGTGAGCTTCCGAAGGCTAGAGCAGGCTAGCCAGCCTTCCCCCTTAATCTGCCAGGTGCAGTTTGCGGCACGGAGGATACCAAGGAAAATCAACTCTGCCCTTTGACCACAAAGAATATTCAGTACTTCATGATGAACTCCAAAATACAAATTTTCTTTTAGCACTCTGAAACAATAAAGTCTAATGTTATATTTCAGTGATTTCTGTGAGAGTTAATCATCAAGTCTGTGTCTAAGGATGGACTGGCATTGAATTTGTATTTCAACGCCCCTGGCCTTTTAGAGATAATTCTACAGCTCAAGGGGCAAGATGTCTAATAGTAGGAAAGCCCAAAGGGAAGTCAGAATCCTGAGGGAATTCCCATTCTTCAGTTTCAGTTAAGTTTCATATGTGTATGACACACTATATAAAGTGACTGAGAGTAGGCTGTTTCATCCTGGAAGCATCCTGTTTAGGTACAAGGGCCCAGGGCTTGACCTCTAACACCAGTCCCTCTTCTCAATAACTTCTAGATTCAGGTTAAGTCCTCCTGATGAGCCTCAGTTTCCTGTTCTTTGAACTGAACACAAAGGACAAAATGTATCTTAAAAGACTGTATTAATAAGCAGGGTGTGTGTATCTGTGCGTGTGGCAATTTTGATAACATGCATGAATTCTTATTTAAAAAGTAATAAAGTGTTTCTGGAGGAACTTTAAACTCTGATAACTGTATCTTTCCATAGGGAACATCTGAAGGTTTTGCAGGGACAATTAAAGTCAATAAACAGTGATATTCAGTCTTGCTTTCATCAGTCCTGCTTGAATGACATTTTGGCGGCTACAACCAAGCCTTCAGAGAGTCTCTTGCTGTAGCTATCAATCATAGACATCCAGAGAAAACAAATTGATGTATTTCCTTGGGAGGGGGTAGTGGTGGGTGGAACATGGATGGAAAGAAGATATATAGATATAATATTGCAAATGTCCTTTGCAAAGTTAGCCAGAAGGCATCTCTAAACCTTATAAGCACTTACATGTTCAGAAAGGTGACTTGCTATAAGTGCTACATCTTTCAAAAAAGATCATTGGCAGCCTGAGTAAGAAACTTTCTTTATCTAGCAGCAGATTCAGCTATAGACCATGTAGATATTTCTAAATGAATACAAAATATATTAAATTAATACCTATTAGGCAGCCATTCTGTCAGGCACAAGAGAGACAGTTGTTAGTAATATATGTCAATTTTCTGATCTCCAAGCTTACAGCGTGTTAAGTAAGTAAACAAGAAAAGCATTAATGGAGTGGGATGAGTGGTGTGAAAGGCAAGAGAAAGTATTACGAGGGAAATAGGAAGGACACCTAAGTCAGGGAGAGCTTCGCAGGGGAAGTAATATTTAAATTGACGGTGGGGAGAATATAAAAATCCTCCAAGTGTAAATATTAGTGTCCTCATTTTATAAGTAAGGAAATTAAGGCACCAAGAGGTTAGATGGTTTGGTGGGAATAAAAATGATACCTTGGAGTCAAGGCAGCTGCTTATGTGGGTGCGTGTAGGTGTGTTTCTGAGTCTGTGTACGTGCACACATCCCACGTATGGGGATGGGGGGTTAGTTTTTATTTCAACGATGTGATAGACTTCAATATACATAAGACTAATGGGAGAGAATCAGTCCCTGTTAGGCCAGAAGGGAAGGGTTCTAGATCTCCCAAGGGGGACTGGCCTGGATGTTATATTGTCAGAGTAATTGGTTAAATACATATGTAGGCAAGTGAATTTTAACCTGTACTCTAGGGTTGGTTGGTTAGCTTTCAAAGTGCCCTGATCAGAAATGCACCACTCCAGAGGTTGCTGCTTTCAAAATATTGTTCTCAAAATCTATACCAGAGGGTTTTAAAATTAGCCTAAAATATGTGATGTGATTTAACCTAAAATAATGTTCATTAGTGTGGTGAGTAGTGTTTAAGATATGTTGTTGGCTAGGAAGTCTGTCCAGGCCCCACCATACTCGTGTGGTTGCGGCATAAGGCTCCGGCAAGCCCAGCTGCACTGTAGCTTTGTAACACTGCTCCTATTGGCCTGTACTCCTTGAAGAAGACTGTCGGCTAATTCAACTATATTTCAGCTGGTCCAGTCATATGGTCTCTGTAATGCCTGACTAACACTTTCATTGCAGGACTCGCTATATAATTTGCAAGATCCAATGAAAAATACAAATGCAAGGCCACTTGATAAAAAGCAGGAAAAAAATGCCATTGTGGATACTAAAATAGAATGTTTTTTTTCTTTTCTTCTGAGGTCTCACTCTTGACTCGTTACAGTATTTTTTTTTCTAATTCTTTTTCTTGTGGTAATATATATATATATAACATAAAATTTACCATCTTAACAATGTTAAGGGCACAGTTCAATAGTATTAAATACATTCACAGTATTGTGGAACCATCACCACTATCCATCACTATAATCCTTTTCATCTTGTAAAATTGAAACTATACCCATTAAACAATAACTCTCCATTTTGCTTTCCCCAGGCCAAGGCAACCACCACTTTACTTTCTGTCTCTATAATTTTGACTACTCTGTGTATCTCATATTAACGAGGGCACAAGGTGGATTTTTATGACTGGTTGATTTTACTTAGCATAACATTCTTCAGGTCTGTCCATTTTACAGCATATGTCAGAATTTCCTTCCTTTTTAAGGCTAAATCATATTTTATTGTATGTATATACCACATTTTGCTTATCTATTCAACTGCTGATGAACACGGGTTACTTCTAGGTTTTAGTTATTGTGAATAATTCTTCCATGAACGTGGTGTACGTATTCACATCTTTCTGAGACCTTGCTTTCAATTATTTTGGGTAAAACAACCAGAAATGGAACTGCTGGGTCATATGGCAATTCTTCTTAATTTTTTGAGGAGCTGCCATGCTGTTTTCCATTGTGGCTGTACCATTTTACATTCTCACCAACAGTACACAGGGATTCCAATTTCTCCACATCTTCACCAACACTTGCTATTTTCTGTTTGTTTTGGTTTGGTTTAGGTTTTTCTTTTGATGGTAGCTATCTTGTGAGGGTTGTGAGGGTATCTTTCTTTCTGTGGTTTTGACCTGCAATTCTCTAATAACTAAGGATGTTGAGCATCTTTTCATGTGTTTATTGGTTATTTGCATATCTTCTTTGAAGAAATGTCTATTTAAGTCCTTTGTTCACTTTTTAATCAGATTGTTTCTTTTTTTGTTGTTGAATTTTAGGAGTTCTCTATATATTCTGGATATTAATCTCTTATCAGAAAATGATTTGCACATTTTATCCCATTCTGTGGGTTTCCTTTCAATTCTATGATACTGTCTTTTGATGCACAATTTTTTCATATTTCCATGAAGTCCAATATGTCTATTTTTTTTCTTTTGTCGCCCGTGCCTTTGGTATTATATCCAAAAAATTATTGCCAAATCCAATATCATGAATCTCTTGCCTTATGTTTTCTTCTAAGAGTTTTATATTTTACATTCAGAGCTTTGATTCATTTGGAGTTACTTTTTGATATATGTGGTGTTAAGTAAGGGTCCAATTCCACTCTTTTACATGTGGATATCCAATTTTTCAAGTACCATTTGTGGAGAAGACTGTCCTTCCCCCCATCAAATGGCCTTGACATCCTTGTCAAAAATAATATTACTAGATATGAGTGTTTATTTCTGGAAATTCTATTCTATTCCATTGGTCTATACATCTGTTTTTATACCAGTATCACACTGTCCTGATTACTGTAGCTTCATAGTAAGTTTTGAAATCAGGAAGTGTGAGTCTTTCAGCTTGTTGGTTCCTTTCAGATCACTTTGGCCATTAAGGGTCCCTTGAAATTCCATGTGAATTTTGGGATGAGTTTTTCTATTGTTCTCTCACCTCCTTCTGGGACTTCTGTGATATATATGTCTGTCTTCTTGATGGTGTCCCACAGGTCCCTTAGGCTCTGTTTACCTTTCTTCAATCTTTTTCCTTTCTCTTTGTCAGATTCAATAATTTTCATTGTCCTGTCTTCAAGTTCACTTATTCTTTCTATTGTCTGCCAAAATCTACCTTTGTATCCTAATAAATTTTTCATTTCAATTATTCTACTTTTCAGCTCCAGAAATTCTTTTTGGTTTCTTTTAAAAATTTTCTGTCCCTTTATTGATATTTCTATTTTGTTCAGCCATCATTTTCTTGACATATTCCTTTAGTTCCCTGAGCATCTTTAAGACATTTGTGTCTTTGTCTGGTAAATCTGCCATCAGGTCTTTTTAAGACACAGTTTCTGTTGATGTAGTTTTTCCTTTGAATGAACCACACTTTATTGTTCTTTGTATACTTTGCGGTATTTTTGTTGAGAACTAGACATTTGAATCTAACAATGTAGCAGCTCTGGAAATCAGATTCTCCCCATCCACCAGTGTTTGTCGTATTTTGTTATTTAATTAATTAATTTGTTTGTTTCTGTTACAGGCTGTTTTTTTTTTTTTTGCTTCTTGATACACACCCATTCTACTAACACTTTCTATCTTCAGTTTACTGATAAGTAAGATAGAACTAAAAAGCAGAGAAATATGAATTGCCTTATCTTTCCTTTCCTTTCTATGTCATCATTTTCAGCATAAGTGGTTGGCTAATACAGGGAAGTAACTTTAGTAAGAAAGGAAATGACAGGCTTCCTTGGTTGTTTGTGCTTTACAGAATACTACTGCCTTCTTTCTAGCATGTTTTGTTTCCAAGAGAAATCTCACTGAACTCCCAAGCATAGTAGTTCCACCAGCACTCTGTGGTCACTGGGGATCAGAAACACTGTGAATAGGGCATCAAGGAACAATGGTGGACACACACTGCATGTGTATCCTCTACACACACAGGCTCTATTAACCCATTAGTTTTTATTTTCTTCCCAACACCTTGTACCTTAGCAATGCTCTCTCTTCTCTCCTCATTACAGACCAGTTTGTATAAAAAGCCCAAGAATCTCACAAGGAGATGTCATAGATCTAAATCTTTTCTCCAAATTTATAATGGATTAGTATGGACCACAGTGAAACTGCCTGAGTGTGCCTCCAGATTTCTTGAGCAGTTCAAGGTCAGAGATGGGAATAACAGTGAGGAAGATCCCAAAAGAGCAGTAATGCATTTACTGCTAAAAATGTTTGGTGGGTGCTAAAGTAATTAACTGGAAAAAATTAAAGAGGGCAATCATATTGGAGACATCACAAACAATATTAGTTTTATAATTCAAAAGTCACTCTGCTCAACCACCAGGAGGTGTCTTGGGTTTGGACTGGTTATAAAATTCATGGGATACAATAGGTTTTCCATAGTACCAAGTTCACTTAGCTAGAAGAAAGCATATGGGATAGAAAACCCACAGCTTGGCTAGCCACAGCATAGGGGAGGTCTCATTTCTCCAACTAGAAATAGTTTCCAAATACCCCAATACTCTCCACATTTTGGGGGTGGGGTGGGGCTGTGGTTACAAGAGAATAGACTGATTAGACACAGACCACTGAAGACTGGAGAAACCATCAGCTCTGGGATCTCTTGAGCTTTTCTATCTGACTCCAGTACAAATGTATCCCACTAGCAGCAGCTATAATTACCTGATGCACAGTCTCAAGTACAATGAGTTACATAGCAACTTCAACCAATTCTGATTCTTCTTGGATATAGTGCAACTGGTCTTAATATACTGAAGATAGTGTAAATAATATCTATCTGTCTGTCTGTCTGTCTGTCTGTCTATCTAAAGATTAACCTTGCCCTTTGTCCCCAGATCCTAGTAGGTAACCTATAAGCCCTTGGGATGTTCTACCCGTTTAACTGGAAGCTTTAGGCCATTGTTATAGTCCATGCTAACAGTTTGATTTATCGTGGGGACCTTAGGCCACATGGTATCAGCTTGAACTTTGAAGGGGCTGGAGACTGAGGTTAGCCACGGACAGACAGTAATGTCTATGAGGTCAGTCTGTGATAAGAATTTCTAAACCACTTAGCAAATTTCAATTCTATAATACAGTGCTATCAACTACAGTCACCATGCTATACATTAGATCCTCAAACCTTATTCATCTTATAGTTAAAAGTTTGCACCCTTTTACTAGCCATATAGCTGAAATATTCTAAGGAATTAGAACTTAAATGTTCTTATCAAAAAAAAGATAAATATGTGAGGTGATGGATGTGTTAACTAGAAGGGAAGAATCGTTTCACAATATGTGTGTGTGTGTGTGTGTAATAACAATGTGCACTTTAAATATCTTACAATTTTATTTATCAATTACACCTCAATAAAGCTGAAAAAAAAAAAAAAAAACCCTGGAGGCTTGAGGAGCTTCCCTGGTTGGCATACACTGTTGCTGGGAGAACTAACCACTGTCCACAAGACTCCACCAGGGGAGACACCTAGAAGCTCATGCTTGGAACAGTGGGTCCAGGAACCCGCCCTCTGTACCCCTTCCCTTTGCTGATTTTGCTATAAGTAACTGCAGCCTTGAGTCTAACAGCCTTTCTGAGTTCTGTGATTCCTTCTAGCAGATCCTTACACGTGAGAGTAGTCTTGAGGAACCTCCAGAACTTGCAACATCCTCCTGTGAATTTCCTAAGTTAATGTTTCCAGGAATCCCAAAGTTTAGAGGAAGGATCACAGACCTGCTGCTAGCCCTCTCCTTCCTCGCACGTGTCAGCAACACGTTTTAGAGGGACGTAGCTCTGCCGCGGTGCACACTGAGTGACTGTACCCAAGGCTGTGTTAGTCTATGATGGGTAAGACCATCTTTAACTCTAGGCATAATTAGTTTTTAAGAAGAAAAGAATGAAAATATAACACAAAATGCAAAATGGTAAGGACACTGATGTCCTTTATTTCTCTGTAGCTTAGTTTTCCTACCTGCAAAATGAGAGAGAAGTCATAGTATATAGAAAATGAAGACAAGTTTACAGACTTCTTTCAGTAGCTATGGTTAGAGGAAAAAAGGGAAGGTTTTGTCCTATTCCATCCAAGGACCTTGCTTTTAAAAATGTTTGCTGTGCCGTGAAGGCTGGGCATTTCATTCATTAGCACTTGCATCTGGGGCCAAAAGCCTTGAAGTTCGTATTATGCTCTCCTCTCAGGGCACTCTGTTACACACTGATTAAAAATAAAATATGTAATTGATATGCACTTTATTTTCATGTGCTTAGAATTGCCATGTCCCAAACTAGTCTCTTATATGTTTGCTAATTTTCATGTTAATAATGAGATGCCTGTGGCTTTTATTAGCCTATAAATTAGAACTCTATTTAGAAGTCCCTGCCTTCAATTAGCCTTAAAGATAATTAAAGACCAATTTTTCATTGCTTCCTTTTCTACACAATATTCTCCAATGTTAATTGTCTACTCTTTTGTTTTAATGTAATATAGTAACAGCAAAAGTTTATCTGTGACTCTGGTCTCACTCGGTCTATTCTTTATGCCACCAAGAGGAGGTATAGGTAAAGTCTGAAAATTCACATGTTTTTATAGATAAAAGAGAAAAATATGAAAGAAATTCTCTATTTATAGAACCCTAGGAAGTGGTAGGTAAAATTCATGTAAATTTGACAACTTGGGAAAAAAAAAGATATCTGTTTTTCCTTTTTCTTTAATGACAGAGCCTAGAACATTCACAGTTACCATTTACTTTTTATGTCCAAAACCTATATTCAGTAATGACTAAAGCTCAAAAATTAATATTAATGAATCACTCGTTAGCTGTTAGCTCAGCTATTTCAATGTGCCCTGATGAGGCCAAAGGCATGGGAGTGAGCAATAACTGGGTCTACGGCAGTGATGACTACAGGGGGCCCTTACACGTGTCAACCCATTTGTTCCTCGCAATCGCCCTGTGAGCTCCTTAGAACAAGCATGATTATTGCTACTTTATGGAAAAAGAAACAGATTCAAAAAAGGTTAAGGGGCTTATTTAAGGTCTCACAATTAACAAATGGGGGTAAACACTTGACCCTCAATTTTCTGACACTGGTGTCCTTTGCATCCAATAACACTGCTTCAACTTGATTTTGTTAATCATTTCCATGTAAGTAATAAAGTAACTGTGACAGTCATTCACCTATTAATTACTCCTGCATTTAGAAGACCCTGGCCTCTGGGTTGAGATCACAATAGGTTATCTACCAACTTGCAAATAAATTACAGGCAGAATTATAACGAAAGGCAATAATGAACAAGAGCTTAAAAAATAAGTACAGGAATCAAATGTATAGGACAGGTGTTGATGGATATTTTCATCTATTTTAATTTTGCAGCAATTGGATGAAGAAGCATTATTGGTGACCTGCATGCAATCTATTTCCTGAACTAGACTGACAAGCCGGAAATGAAAAGGGAAAAAGAGACTTTGACTCATTTTTACAGGTTGCTTTTAAAGCAACAGATATTACATTAATCTGAAAGCTGAGCAGCCACCCTCTCCTGTCTTCTGAGACAGCTGAGATCTTGTCCCTCTCTTCCCAACAGCCCTCGTCCAACACAGTGCCTCTTGTATAACACGGCCAGGGGCAGGGGGCAATGGAGAGTGTCATTCGTATTCTAGGGAGAGGGACTTTCAGGTAAAGCTATATAAATTGAAGCAGAGACAGGGAGGGTCTTGGGCATGGTGCATGCTGGAAAAACACAATTTTTCATGGACTCTACCTTAGGATATACGTTATCTCCCTTATAGCAAAGACACTGAGAAGTAAGAGCAGAATGTTCCATTTCAGTTCCACGTGAATGTTTCTGAAGTATCAGAAATTGAGCTGGGGTTGTGCACCGTTGAGATGATGGTTTTTACCAAAACATGAGCAATGTGAGGATGGCCATGGGAAACCTATGCCAGTGATGTGTCTGCAAACCCGCGGCCTAGACAGAGCTCACTACATACTAGAATGAAAAAGCTGCAAAGAGTAAGCTAAGAACAGGGTGAGATGGTGAAAGGCAGATATAGCTCAGTGGTAGAGCATGCACGAGGTCCTGGGTTCAGTCCCCAGCACCTCCATTAGATAAGTAAATAAATAAATAAATACCCCCAAACACACCCCCCCAAAAAAAGAACAGGGTGAGATAAGAACAAACATATAAGCAAAACAACACCTTGAAGAAATTAAGAAACAGAATAATGGGGTTAAAATCCTCACTGGAGTCATTAGAACAGAATTGATGCCAAACAAGTCAAATCAGTGATGTTAGCAAAAAACTTCAAAACTTCCCCTTCTTAGGGGAAGAAATCATGGAAATGATAAATATGATAACATGTGAGAAACAGAGAGAAGAGATCCAATGTGTTGATAAAAAGATGTTCTATAAAAGAAAACAAACCAAGTAGGAGAGAAACGATAACTGAAGACACAATAGAAGCTTCTCTAGATAGGAAAGACCAGAGTCCGTTGTGTTCCAGGAAAAATTAATAAATAAATTATTTTAAATTACAAGTATAAAGAGTAGTATGCTCTTTTGGCTATTAAATTCCAGTAAAGAAGAGAATAATGTCTATAGAGATCTGAGATTACAAGATTGGGAACACAGAATTCAAAATCAGGCCAAGATTTCATTCATGGGTGATAGTAACAAAAAATATTTTATATGTGCAAAACCTCCAAAAAATATAATACTCATGCACCTCTCATGAATGAAAGAAACAAAACAAAACCTCATGGATGTACTTCATCCAATTAGGAGTTTAATCATGATCCAGGTCTCTAAAATGAGGAAGAACTTACGAATTGGTGAGTATTGAGCAATGAAACTGATTACAAGTATGCAAAGAATTTTTTAAAGTGTCTTCAGAAAATTCTTAAATTTAAAGTGAAAATTCAAAAATATTCGTATAGTTAAAACTTGATGTTGAAAATTCATAATCAGGGTCTATAATATCGGATAAAAAGAACAAAAGAATAGTAAACAGAAATAGGGGATGGGTGTGTCATAGGGAAATAAGGGAACATATGTTAAATTCCTGATTTTAAAACAATTACACAAAACTTATTATTTTTCCTGGCTGTCATAGTTAGAGAGCCAAATGGATTATTTTCTTTTTGAATTATTTAAAATAATTATTTATCTTATTAAATACAGGCTGCCTACCTTCTGAATCTTTATAGAAAATGAAAGCAAATTAAACTTGAAACGCCAAAGATTTTCTAGACTGCTGAATATAAATAAACTTTTTTTTTTTAAATTTTCAAACTGTGTTGCATGGAGTACTTGGTGCTTCCTGGTCCACAGCTAGCATCAGAGGAAGCAGGAGGGGGCGAGCGGGAAAATCTGCAGCTGAGTTCTCCTGCCTCTGTCTGATGAAGCAGAGCGGGCCTAAGGGGTTTACACATGGGGTTTACTTTTGAGTTAGAGATCCACTGTTCCATTGGTGAACATGGCTTGAGAGACGTGCTCTACATTACAATTCTGCTGAGCTCTCACTGGCCAGATTAAGAGAAAAACCATTTGTTCACAGACAAGGTGGGCTTCATGCAGGTGGGACCAGTGTGGTCCCAGGAGGCTCAAGCTCAGAAGGGCCCTGTGCTTGGGATTCAATGCTCTTTGGTCACTACCTTAAAATTCCTAGTAATTTTATCTTTGAATTTGCATGTTGTAAGTGCAGTCAATAAACAGTGGAGCAGGTACTGAGGGCTTGGAGTCTCAGCTCACAAGTAGTCCTGCTCAGAGGCAGCCCTGATTCCCACCCCTTCCTGCCTTCCCCGGATAGGTTCTCCACAGCCCATCCCTGCCCCACACCCTGTCTTCCCATTTTTCTTACTTCCTTTCTCGACCCAGCAATTGCTGTGTGCTCTGCCTCCTCTGGGGGCCTGAATGAGGATGTGGGGAGGTCCAGTGGGGCAGGCGCCCTGCAGCGTCTCAGGGCAGACTTGGCAGTGGCTATAGGCGAGCACGCGCCTCTGGATGTTCGTTCAGTGGGTCACTAGGCAAAGGTGTTTGCTGTCCTCTCCGTCCTGATAATGGACTTAACCAGATATTAAAGTTCTTTTTTTAAGCCATCTCCAGCCACAGTGAGTTGGGTGGCAGGTCATGGGAAGGGAAGATTTACTTCCTTGCCTCCAACTGGGACATGATGCTGTGCAGGGATGGCTGTGGGGAGGAGGAGCCCTGCAGATGGTGGTGTGCTCGCCAAACCATGGGGTGCCTGTGAGCATCTGTACCCAGTGAGTAACCCCACACCAAGAGTTCAACAGTGGACAGCAAATAATACACCATGACACACTGAGAGAGGCCCAGGAAGAAAGGAAAAAGCTCTACATTTAATGCATTTAGTGGCATTATTTTCCTGGCTTTTGAATGAGGACCATGCATTTTCATTTCACACTGGGCCCTTGCAAATCATGTAGCTGGCCCTGTGCAGAGATTTTCCTTTTTAGACTGACTGTGCTGATCATTTCACAATGTATGTCAAACCATTATATTGTGCACCTGAAACTAATATAATGTTGAAAGTCAATTATACCTTAAAAAAAGGAATAACTCGTTTCAAGGTGAAGTTAAAAGAAAAAAAGCACGAAAAAATGACCCATCACTACTGCTCACTGCTGCCAAGAATTCTTTTGTAGTGCTAATAAACATCACTATGAGTTATATATTCTCAGATTTAAATTGTAGTTCAAGTCATAAAAGATTACAGAGAGGGAAAATAGTTCAATTATTAACTTAAAGATCACACAGTATGTGAGTGGAAGATTCAGTATTTGAATTTTGGTTTAACTGATGGTGAAGTTCATGATTTTCCAACAGTTTTTCTTAAGTAGGAGGAAAGATGAATGATAATGTCACAGAAGCCAAAGTATAAGAAGTTACTGAAATTAGAAATTGTCACGTTGAATGTATCAAGGAATCAGTGAAACAAGAATTGAAAAGAGATTATCCAATTTGAAGAGTAAGGAATTTCAGCAACATGGTGAACTAAGCTAATGCACTCAAGTCCCTCATACATTAGAAATAAATAGAATTGATGGATAAAGTTAATCAAAAATATTTTTAATACAAAGCTGAGCTCAAAAGATAAGGAGGGGAAAAATCCCAAAACACCATAAAGAAGACTGAAAGCAAATATCTAATGGGGTGTAGAAATTACTACTGCATTGGGAGTTTGGGTGTTCAGACCCACATTGGCTCTGGGTTTGGAGCTTGGGTTTTTAATACCCAAGCAGACCATGGAGACAAGAGTTTCAGGCAGGAAGGGCTTCAAAGGGCTGCCCTGTCTTTTGAAAAGGAAGTGAAAAAGCTGTATACACTGGATGGGAAAGCAATAAGAGTATTTGCTGTTCCTATGCAGCAATGAAGGAAGGACAAAGGGTCAGTCCTGAGACATCTGGACATATATCACCTCTGTGGGTGAGAATTCACAACAACAACAACAACAAAATCTGATCCAGAAACATCAGAATCTCCCTGTAGGACACTTTTGTAACCTGCACAGTTAAAACAACTTTTGAAGAAGAACTGGCAATGAAAAATGAAGCACACCACAAGAATGGAGAGTCTACATACAGGTCAGCCATCGACTAAATTTTCACTCTAAGAAACAGGCCAGAAAAAATAATTGGAAAGGAACCATCAAGAGACTCTATTAAAAAAGCTTAAAGAGTTTAAAGAAAGGAAGAGAAACTATCATGAAAGAATAGGTAAGTATAGAAGATATAAAACAGAACCAAATAAAATTTCTAAAAAGGAAATATAGTCATTAAATTTTATGACAATGTTCCTAGCTTTATTAGGTATAACTTGCAAATTAGAAGATTCATCCATTGTAAGGACAGAGCTCAATCATTTTTGCAACCATTACTGCAACCTTGTTTTAGAACATGCCCGCTGCCCCAAATAGCCTTTGAATTTTAAAATTGATGCGAAGTCAAATAAAACTCCAGACAAGAAGCATAACCTATATGAGTGAGAGTAAGCAAACCAGTGCTGCCTGTGGTCAAGGCTTGAGGAGGGCTGAGGTGAGTGTAAAGGAACTTTGTAGCGTGATGGAACGTCCTGTATCTTGGGTGTGGGGGGTTACGGAGAATAGAAAATTGCAGAGCTCATGGAAATGTGCGCCTAACTAAGAAAGAAGTGGCCTAAGTCCTTCTGGGATGTTATGACAAAATACCACAGATTGGGTAGCTTATAAACACCAGAAACTTATTTCTCACAGTCCTGAAGCCTGGAAATCAAAGATCAGGGTGCCAGCACAGCTAGGACGGCTGAATTCTTGCTGTGTCCTTACCTGGCGGAAGGGGCAAGGGAGCTCCCTGAGGTCTCTTTTATAAAGGCACGAACCCCACCAGGGAGGCTCCACCCTGAAGAAACAATTGTCCAGCTGAGAATGGAAACCACTCAGTTACTACCGTGAATCCATAGCAAATTATTTGGGCAGAAATATATTGCTCCTTTAGGTCAATGGAGAGTGAAATTTTAGGGAGATGTTAACAGGTGTTTGGTGATCATATTTTTTAACTCCAGGTTTTAAGAGGTAACTTAAAATGATTATCCATCATGGCAAGCAAGATATTCAAGAGGTATATGTGTCAAAATCAAGGAGGGAGGAGAAAGGGCAAAAGAGAGTTGTCATAAAAATTCGTTTTCTTGCCAGTCTGTGTTTCTTTTCAAAATACTTGAATATAGTCCAGGTAGAAGGATTTTTTTAAAATATATATTTTTTAATAGGTAGGTGAGCTCCTGCTGTGTGAGAGGAGACTATTTTAGGTGCAGTGGTGAGCACAAATTTAAAAACAAAGTGTTTGCTGTCAAACATGAAAAGGCAGGTCCCAGGATTTCAGTCCAACAATGTTGAGTGTGAACCGGGGCTCCCTCCATCTTTGAGCAGGACCATGCTCATATTCTTTTCTGTGGTAACTGGCATTTCTGGACATCAAGACACCCAAGCCAGTCAAAGAGTCTCACCAGCTTCCATAGTCCTCACTGTCCTCTCCAACACTCTTCCGAACAAGGGAACCTTTGGGTGTCTGGAGATTGTGGGCCCTGAGCCGATTTTGCTCCGTTAGTGAGAAAGGGCTTGCCCTCATCTTATAGTCCAGAGTCTGTAGGATGAGTAGCTCCAGCAAATATAAGCACCTTCTCTTCAGCTTTTGTCACTCTCCCTCAGGCAGAGATTGTGGGTTCACGGTGAAACCCAATTGTCATCTCGTTTTATTTTATTTGGCATACAGAAGTGAAAATTGCTTTTTAACTTCTTTTCAGAGCAAGCGTGTGGGTTTCCTAAACAAGAAGGCCATCAGCCAAAGAATTAGCAGATCTGCTCATTTTACATCCAGGTAAACAGTCTATCTTTCAGAAAAATAGTCAGTGGGTTTGGGCCACCTTGTTGAAGAATTCTAAGCATAAGGTATTTACTCTTCTGTCATCCCATAAGAAGGAAAAGCACCAAACATGTGAGCAGTGTCCCATTACAGGACGATTTCCCTGCCACTCCCACAAAGGGCAAAAGGAAACAACACAGAGGAATGAAAAAGCAGCTAAGCTGAATATTTAGTGACTCGTGAATGTGACCAAGTATTTGCCTATCTGAATAACAGAGAAAATATTAAGAGGTATGTGTTCTTTTCAGAAAGAAGGAGAGGGAGGTGGTTCCAATATTAAGAGTTATATTAGGCAAACGTGGTTATATTTAATAATCAACTGATCTGAACACTTGGATTTTATTAGTTAGTAAACAAATCATTGATTTTATGCCACTCATGCTTTAACTTAGAAATACCTGTTATTCGTTTGAAGGCTTGTTCTGTCTTGCCTGGTCATGATGTGTGTGTGGGGACACACTTAGGTGTTGAGAAATAAGAAACGGAACTGAGTGGAGAGCTACAGTAACAGAATAGAGACATTGTTTAGGCAAGGCTACCTATTCCACAAACAAAATCCAGAAGCACAAAACCTACTGTACACTAGACTAGAAATTCAAATTGGAATGTAAACCCCAGCAAAGATTAAGTCAGAAAGTAAGTCAGGACAGTGAAACAGTTACTACTTTTTAAGCTCATTCTGAAGGTGAAGAAACAGGCTCAGACAGGTTAAGTGACTCACTCAAGTAGCCAGTCAGAATCTCAAACCTCAAGTCTACGTGACACCAGCTGGGCTTTCTGGTCTCCCTCATGCCTCCATGCACTTGGTAACACAGAGCCAGACAGAGGTGCCCAGGCGGGGGGCTCACAGTCAGAGCGGCGAGGGGCCCCTGCGAGCCAGGTGTCGGATAGGAGGTTATTCTGTCCTTGTCTAGACAGTGTCAGGCTGTCTTGAATATACTGGGAGAGAAAACCACGATAACACATTTACACCTCCGTGCCCATGTAAATTTAGCTCCTTTAATCAACTCAGCACACACACAGCTGGAACTCAGCTCTTCATTCTCACAGAAAGTCAAATATTGCAATTCAGAGTCATCCGTAAGTGTTCTCAGCCTTCACCCTTGGACCTCTCTTCTATTACTCACAGTGTTCAATTAAATTACGTTGAGCTGTTAATAGGTTTTATTCTTGTGTCTCTGAATGTACGAAGTCAATTTTGATTTAATAGTTGTTTTCATTCTACAGCTACTGTAAATTTCCAGCAAGCACATTTTATTGTTATAGAAGGCCCACTGCCACTAATTTAAGGCGTTCCACTCTTTTGCTTCAATTTTTAGTACCTTTAATTCAAAAAATGTATTAGACGATCTATTTTCGCAGAAAATGCCACTCTACTCCACTAACAATGGTTTTATGATTACCATAGCTAAGATTTGTCTGTATCTTAGAATTAGAAAGGAATTTAGGGAATTTAGAAATCATCCATCTCTTTTGTTTGTCTTTTGTTTTTGTTTGTTTGTTTTGGGGGAAGTAATAAGGTATTTATTTATTTTGATGGAGGTACTGGGGATTGAACCCAGGACCTTGTGCATGCTAGATGCGCACTCTACCACTCAGCTATACCCTCCCCTAGAAATCAACCATCTCTGCCTGCATTTTACATGAAAGGAATGGAATATGAAAGCACTTAAACAATGTGGCCAAGGTCACACTATAGCAGCCAGGATAAACATCCAGCACTTGCAGCTACAGACCACTGCTCCAACCTACCATGGCTCTTATGCTGCCAAAGATCAGACTGATCACATTAGAGAAGCTGCCAGAACCATGTTAATGTACTAAGATATTTCCGTCATACTCAGACTACACTTAAAAATATATAGTTTTTAATTAGGGGAAAGACCTGATAAATATGACAATTCATTACCAAAAATGCAAAATAAACTCAATTCTATTCTAATCAATCAGATTCATTAGTCAAAATCATTCACAACATGAAAATGTGAGAAGACCTAAAGGCCTGCTCTGAGACGGGCTCTCTGCTTTGGCTGCAGTGAACGAGGTTGAACCCTTCTGCATGATGAGAAATGAATAAAAGAAATACAGGAGGTGATATTCTTCTCAGGGGACATTCAGAACTATTTTCTACTTATGACGGTGCTGCAAAATGCCTGTCATTTCTGTCTCACAGATGGGAGCTGAGGTTTGGTTCTATGACAGGTGGAGCTGCCAAGAAGTGGGGGGGGGGACGCTTCTTGGCAGGGTGAGCAGGATCGGAGGGAGGCCAGGAGAGTCTCCCCCTAGTTTCCTTCTGCCCTTGGGTAAGCCAGTCTCCTCTCATGCCTTCCTTCCACCTGCTGTAAAATGAGGGTGGTGGCCTAAATGAATTTTAAGTTTCATTCCAAAGGTAACAGACCAGAATCCAAGTCTCTTAGTGCCTAATCTCTGTAACTCCACAGCACTGCATATAGTCAATATAACATGGGAAGCCTCTTCTTGAACAAAGCTAAAGGATACTATGTGCTTTGAATGTGGACCCAATAGTGAAGAAGACGGAAACGGATGCTTTGCTAAATCTGAGGCTCTGTGGGAGACCAATTCATGCTCTGGAGATCTAAGGCATGTGGTCTGGATCCACGTGTGTATAGATGTTACTAGCGGTCACGACTCGGAGGAGAGAAGGGACAGGAAAAATATAACCTCATATATGTTAGATCATTACTGTGCTACTCTGGAAAAATTTCCCCCCAATCTGCTAAAAGTGCTACCTTCCCTAAATCAGCTATGCTATTCAAGTTTATCAAAACGGGATCTGTGCCAAGTCTGTCCTAACTACCAAATGGGTGGTGAACATTAGCTGGCGCAGCGACCGAGGGGTGTAGATCTCGATGCTTCCACGGTGGGTCAGATGGGGTAAGAAGGCAACCAGCCAGTTCTTCTCCTTTCACTTTTAATTGGATCAATTCCTAAGGTTTCTGCCTTCCAACTGTCTCATCACTGAGCTCGTCCCAAGGAATGTTGGCTGGATTTGCTATGGGAAATGAGGAGAGAAGGTCCAAGCCAAAAAAAAAAATTCTTTTTTTTCTTGACTTAAATTCCACTTTCAGCATCAACAAGCCATGAAGAGCACAGACTTTCGTTTATGTCCCTTAGGGTCAACATGTTTTCATTTATTTAAGTTTTGTTTAAAGATCACAGAACACAGAGAGACTGTGAGCGTGTGTGTGTGTGTGTGTGTGTGTGTGTGTGAGTGCGTGTGTGTGTTGCTCTCTTTCACAGATCTGCATTACTCACTAAAATCCAATTTCTTGGTGACATAATGTTAAAATCCAAAATTTAAAATTTTCTCAAGTTTAAATTCATCATACATTACTATGTCTTAACACAGAGTAGATTTCCAGTAATTAGCTACTGCTTGATTGAGGAGTAAATACATAATCATAGAGTAAAATATTATGCTCTGAAAAGTTTATCTCATTACATTTTAAGGAAGTTAACAAAATGGGAGAAAAAAATGAACATCTTTTAATTAAAAAACTGTAACTTTCTCTTTCTTTTTTGTCCTAGTCTCATTTGTTTCTACAAACAGAAAAATAACTAAGGGGTCAAGAGGTCAAGTGTGAGGAATAGAAAGGATGTGGAAGTTCGCTTGTCCAAGCAGGGACAAAGGGTGACAGTTCATGAAAGAGGAGCACTTGGGAGACATCAGCCTCAGGGAGCGCAAAGCAATCCAGCATATCGGCAGTGCGTGCGGGCAGACCGCGGGCTGCACAGCTGCCAGGCTGTTTAAATTTGGCCTCATCTCAACCACATTTGGGCAATTCCATGTTAGCAAGTGTGGTCAGTTGTTTGTTTCTCATTTAAAATTTTTTTCTGTAGAGTATCTATATTAGGGAGAGCTGGTCTGAATATAATTTCACTCAATTTACACATCAGTCTCCCCTCCTTTATAACTTTTTTAAACAATTTCCATTCCATTAAATTGAACTCAGCAATATTTGTCACTGATGTAAACAGTCTTTGAAAACATTAATTTCTAGTATCAGTGAGTAACATAAGCAGCTTTTTTTTGCTTTCCATCCATGTAACTTTATGTTTTATACAATTTTTGAAGGTTACAGTCCATTTACAATTGTTACAAGACACTGGCTCTATTTCCCATGTTGTACAATGCATCCTAGTGGCCTATCTCACACCCAGTAGTTTGTACCTCCCACTCCCCCACTCCATACAGCCCCTCCTCCCCGCCCCACTGGGAACCACTGGTTTGTTCTCTGTATCTGTGAGGCTGCTGCTTTTTTTGTTATATTCACTAGTTTGTTGTATTTTTCAGATTCCACATATAAGTAATATCATCCAGTATTTGTCTTCTCTGTCTGACTTATTTCACTTAGCATAATGCCTTCCAAGTCCATCCAAGTTGCTGCAAATGGCAAAGTTTTGTTCTTTTTTTTGTGGCTGAGTATTATTCCATTTTATATATCTATATATATATCACATCTTTTTTATCTATTCATCTATCGAAGGACACTTATGTTGCTGCTATACCTTGGCAACTGTAAATAGTGCTGTTATAATAGAAGCAGCTTTAAAACAGATTTTCAAAGGGGAGTTATGACTTCCTAATGCAGACCATCTGTATTATCCTGATCAGCATGGGCTAGAAACTCAGATCTCTTCAATATAAAACATGGACTTAAAAGTCTTCAGACTCAAGATTTTCAACACCTTCACATCCAAATGAAATTAACTGAAGGACCGGTCTGATGGACTGGACACAAACAAGCCTTTCAGAAAGCAAACAGGATGGTGGGATGATACCTGGTGGCTATTTTTGCTGCACAACCTCCTAGCACAGGAGCCCTTGAGACTGATTTCAAAGTTAAACGCAGTACTCATTTACTGCTGTCTTCTCTGGGATCTTTTCCTGCACAGGAGAGTGTGTGCAAAGACAGGGAAGGGAGGGAGGGAAAAAAAATAACACTGTCAAAACTTACTGTCTGCCAGGAGCTGTAATAACCTGAAGAAAAGTCCAGTGTTTCCACTTTGTTAGTAGCTCTAGCAGATTTCACATGCAAGTCTAAGGGCCTAACTCTGTGATAGGTTTCCATACGTGTCAGTGGTTCACACTTGCGTTTGCAGGGACTGTGGTAACTGATCTCTTGTTGCCTGTCCAGTAACAGATGTGTACTCCAAAGTTCCATTCCATTATAAGTAAGTTGCTCACATCTCAAGGGGCAACAGAGAAGTTTCGGTCTTTTTCTGCTTTCATTTTTACTCTATTCCAAGAACATCCTTTTTCAAGAGAATTCTTTAAATTTTAATGAGGTGGGCAAACTGTCCCTAAATTTACTGTTCAGCTCCACATTTCTGTGCTAATGCTTTGGGGGACGTAAACATTCACACAAATGGTTATTATTTCTTTTTATCAGTAACATTCTCTTTCCTAAGAAGTGAAGAAATTGAGGAGAGCAGTAACTCATTATATCTGGTGGTGAACAGACAGCGAGTGGCTTCCAATGTGGCTCTGAACCGTTTTGATTGCTCAGTGTCCCAGGACAGATCATAGACTTTGGAGTTTGTTGCTGTTATTTTCTGCGTGTTTTAGGGACGAGGGAGCTTTATTTCATTTTTTCTCTAAGCTCTATTTGAGATACAGAGGGTAGCTAACCCTTGTCACAGGCTATTAGTAAAAATCCCCACTGATTTTTAACTCCAATCTAATGCTACCTATTCCTTTGAGAAAATACACACTTTTAATAATAATTATCATAACCAGAAACTCTGCTAACACATTATATATACTTCATTTATAATCCTTGCAAATAACCTAAGGCAAGTGTGTTATTTGATGCACTTGGTTTTGTCCACTGCTATGTCCCCAGTAACTTGTGCAGCACCTGCTTGGTATTGCTTGATGAGCATTTGGTCCATGATTGAATGAATGATGAAACAAAGGCATGGAGAGTTTGGTTTTCCCAAGGGTTGCACACCTGGTAAGTCCAGGAGTAGGAATTCAAGCCCAGCTCTGTTTGAGTTTAGAGCCTGAGGCAGAACTGCCTCAAGCTAATGTGCTCAAATAACAAGATGCTACAATATGCCTCTGTTAGCCATTCCAGAATCTCGAGAATACTCTAAGGAAGTATTTTCTTTGTTTTCTTTGGGTTTTTTTTTTCCCCTCCAATCAAAATTTCTTATGCTATAGTTGAGACACTATTTCTTTTGTTCTGTTTATAGTGGAAACACAGAAATCCCATCTTCCAGGATTCTCTTCTTCAAGGTATATGGGAATAACAGGACAGTTGTACTTAAGTTTTACAGATTGAGTCATGCACTACAGGAATTTACTTCCCAAAGATATTTTGTGGTGAATAATTCCCTGAATTACATGGAGATTTTTTTCTTTGTAATCTTGATGCCCAAGTCATATATCAAGCCAATTAAGTCTTAAGCCCTGAGTAGAGGACCAAGGCATCAGTATGTTTTTGGAGTTTCCCCAGTGATTACAATATGGGGCCAAGTTGGAGAAATACTGCCTTGGAAAAAGAAGCAATCCACTGTCGTCTCTTCTCAGATGAATGCTGTTTTTCCCTCATCCACGTCTTCCCCCAAATAACCCCTAGTTTCCTTAACCTTTTCCCCTGAGTTGTAAATTTTTACTTCAATTATTTTCCTAGCTTTTTTGTAGCTCTTTGCCAAAGTCTTTATATGTAGAAATGAATTAAGAGCAAAACAATGAGTGTCAGACATGTTCCGCATGTTGCTAAAAAACAGCTTCTTTCTGGTTAGCTATAAGTAATAATACAAATACACATATACGAAATTACTAGGAATACATCTTTGAAATGACAAGCTTTAAAATAAAATTATCCAACTCACAGAAGAAGGATCTAAAGATACAGATTTCTGTGCAACAGTCATTTAAGGTGGACTTTTCCTCTTCTGAGGTCATGGCAAAAACCGTCCCAGCAGAGTGACAAAGCTCACTAACTACTTGGATTTCAAAGCTATATATTCAGTGTTAGACAAAGTGGACAGTGGCTTTCAGTTCTAAAGAGTCATTTATACATTTATACTCTTATGTATGAATTCAAAGCTATACTGGAACATACAAAAATGTCTGAC